>NC_056728.1:485080044-485102544 GCF_019279795.1 Protopterus annectens
TCTTCCTCATTCTTCTTCATCTTCATCTTCTCCCATTACCTATTATATAAGTAACACAATAATTGATTGTGCTTTATTTTAGATTTGTTACTGTATTTTTTCAAAGGTGTAACCACTGAATTAAGGTGAAAAGTTTTGCTTTTCTTAAATTTCATGTAGTAGTGCCCTAATCATACTTTTAAAAATATGGCTTCTTGTAATTTCAAAGCTGAGATGAAAGCTAGTCTTATGTCATCTAATTCTAATGATAATTCATTGAAATAAATGAAGTATCTCTTTTAACACAGTAAATGACAACTATAGAACAAATCATCAATGAAATAGACTGTGCTGGGACATATAAATAAATTAATGTTTTTACCCTGTTGGCTTAGTGGAACCTTGGCTAGGCTTACTGACCTACATGTAGTAAGGTTAATTATACAAGCAGCTCATATGACTTCTTAGCCAATTTCTCTGCTGCAACAACCATTTCAAATCAATCTCTGTCCTACCTTCCTCATTAACATATCCCAGATCTAGCTCAAATAATAATAATAATGCATTTTCCCTTCTAATTTCCTTCAGTCATGCTCTCCTGTTGTTATTAGGATACTCTCAAGAAATACTGCACTATTCCACACTATTTGAACTGCTCCATTATAAAAGGCATAATGTTTTGTAAAGGAGTGATTTATAAAACAGATTTGCATCTGATTTCCATAATACTGTTGGAGCTGACAACTAATAATGTATGTGATTGTGTTGCAAGATTTTGCTGCTATAGTGATATGTAGATTATGTCATACACAACATGGCAGAAGTGCAGGACAGCTGTCGCCACAATTTTGTGACACATTGTAATACCTGACAAATTAAATCCTTCTCTTCTTAATGTGTGTAAAAAAGCAGCTTCCAGCCTTGCTTACACTTACATTTTAGAATCCAGATAGTAATGCAGGTAATGCTCTATTTGTGTTAATCGAAGCCATCCTCTACTCTTTCTGGCAACTATAGAAAGATAGGTACCTTTAGCAAAGATGCCATCTACATGACTCGTCATGAGTGAGCTATGCACTGTGGTTGGCTGGCATTGTAGGTAATTTCTAACAACATGTCTTTGAACTGCACTAATCCTTTGAACATTTTACGCTATATGTGAACCCTTTGTACAATGTGTAGCTTGTTCACAGATTCCCAACATTATAGATAGCTAGGTTAGTCGGTTCAAACATTCTAGATGTACTGTACCATAAATTACCTAAGACTTATTTATGCTCCCATAAGGTATTTAGACCTGAGTGTTTTGTGAAATTCTTAGGATTATTTTTGTGTTAAATAATGTTTAGAAATTATTTATAATTTTCTTGCATTTTTTCTGTCTGTGATAATAACAAGCTTATTGATGATATAATTAGTTAACTTATTGGTGGATGGGCTCTACAGAAATTAAGTTATATTTTCATGGCACCATTGTGAGTACCCCACTGACTCTTACACAGCTAACTGTATTCATATTGTTCCAAACTGGCATTGTTTTGCATTCCACAAAATAAAACCACAAAACAAAGTGTGATACTTAGTAGTGGTTAATAATATATTAAGTTTCAGTTATTTAACATTAACAAATTCTGCCTAGATAGCAATATTTGCCGGTTTTGTTTCATATATGTTATCACATAAGTGACACATTCAATCAAAGATATACCTTTTCTATTTCATGTCATTGAATATATTCTGTAATTTTATTTTTTTCAATGGATTTTGCAGTAACAGAACACTATGGTATTTTTCTTCAGGGCATACTTTACCAGATGGTTTTTGGTGACACTTTAACATCTCTTAAGTCCTACAGGTTTTTCAGCATATAATCCTGTGACAATCATTGCAATATTAAGTTAATATTATTTCCATGGTATTATAACTTGTACATCTTCATTTAGTATTGTGTCTAAATTGATATTTTGTACTGAGGAATACTGAGTGCTTGATTCATTAAGTGTACGTTTTCCTGATCCAGTAGCTACCCATACATGGTGCTGTATGGTATTCTGCCATGAATATGTGCAGCATTGAGTAGTGGTGGATACATAGCTGTGCTGTATGCTAATGAGGCTTTCCAAGGAGAGGCACATGATAATTAGTCATGTGCTCTGCTGCCAGGAACTACCTTCAAGAAGGCATCTACATGGCTGAGCAGTTCAAGAAATCCCTCAGTGGTGTAAATCAGCATGGCCATCTCTGTCCCATTGCAGCTACCTGTCACAAATGTGGCATGGGGATCAAGTGGGGGTGAGAGAGCCACTAGAAACTTGAGTAACACATCAGAGAAGTGCCTTAACAGCACCAGCACAATGATGGGGATTAGGGGTGAAGTTAATTCATTAAGCAGCAGAGATTACAATTAACAGTAAGTGCCATAACAGCATTGAAATCAGTATGAGGGTGAGGGATGCAGGGATTCACTAGACATCAAGGATTACACTTAATGGCAAGTGCCACAACAAAGCAGACAGCAGTATAGAGATGGGGGCAGTGGGGGCTTTCACTAGACCACAGAGATTATAATTAACAGTAAGTCCCATAATGGCACCTACAGCAGTGTATGGATCAGGTTTGGAGGTGATTCACTAGACAACAGAGATTACAATTAATGGTAAATGTCGCAATGGCACCTACAGTAGTATGGGGATAGGGGTGGTGGAGGGATTCACTATACCACAGAGATTACAATTAACAGCAACTCTCATAATGGCACTTACAATAGTATGGGGATAGGGGCAGTGGGGGGATTCACTAGACCACAGAGATTACAATTAACAGTTTTAAGTGCCATAATGGCACCTACAGCAGTACATAGATATGGGTTAGAGGGGATTCATTAGACAGCAGAGATTGCAATTAACAGTAAGAGACCTAAGGTACCTAAAGCAGTGCATGAATCAGGTTTGGATGTGATTCACTAGACAGCAGAGATTACAATTAATGGTAAGAGACCTAATGTCACCTACAGCAGTATCGAGATAGGGGTTATGGGGGAATTCACTTGACACCAGAAATAACATATCAGAGAAGTACCTTAATGACACCATCACCACTGCAGTGATCAGGGGTAGGGGAAATCACTAGACACCAGGGAAAGATATAAAACATCATTGCCTTAATGGCAGTGACATCAGGATGGGGATCAAATGTGGGGGGGCAGTCATGAAGTTAGACAGATCAGGGACAGGTACAAGGATTGTGGTGTGTATATGTTCATACTGTGTGTGTGTGTGTGTGTGTGTGTGTGTGTGTGTGTGTGCATGTGTGTGTGTGTGTGTGTGTGTGTGTGTGTGTGTGTGTGTGTGTGTGTGTGTGTGTGACTGGGGATATCTATCCCTATACAAGCAGCAATTTATTACCATGACATGCAGATTACAAAGGATCTACATGTCTCAGTAGTAAATGTAATTTAGTCATATGCAAATTAGATGATAATGAGAACTTATCTCATCACAGCTAACATGTCCCTGAATCGCAGATTGGCATGTCATCATGGCACTTTTTTAGCATGAGCCATACAGCTCATTCTAGGCACTTTAATGAATCCCCAGATTAAACCAAAAAAAACTTTGTGATTGAGATAGTTTTATAGAAGTTCATGTTTGTTGGTGGTAAGTTTTCAAAGTGTGTTATGTCAGTAAAGTTGGTATTAGTTTTGACTTCTCATATATTTGTTGTGCATTTAATTTGCAGCGTGACTGCAGAGTGCAGTGTGACTAGAGAATGCAGCATGTGACTGTGACACAGTAAATCATGCAGTGATATAACTGATCGTTTGAATGGAAGGCATCCTATTAGTCTAGTAATTAAACCTGAAAAGTATAAAGTCTGAAAACAGTTTACCCGCATTATTTCAGAAAATCAGTACTGTTAAAAGGTGACTCAGTTTATAAAATATTTGCTTGTTATTTTACAAATATAATATGTGCACTGTAGTTTGCAAATAATGTGTGTAGGCATTAGACAATGAATGAATGAAGCAGTCCATTCCGCCTTCTGCTGATACAAACTGTATGAGTTCAGAAGTGCGTTTAGTGCTAGTATTTTCCATTCCCGCTGTGTTATTTCAGGAGTGCATTAACAACTTTTTGAAGGACTTCTAAAAATGCTTGTGAAGGTAGTGTATTTGCTCCATCCAACTCCTTCATATGCATTTTCATTACTAAAGAGTGAATGAATGGGTGACATAGTCCACCGTGCCTTGGTTCAAGTGAAAGCTGCTTTAACTCAACAGCACATGCTATACTTTCTCGATTAAATAATTTTCAGCAGTACGAAGTGCAGTATACCAGTCAGGTGGTGATTACGTAGGCTGTAAGAACTTAACGTGGATTGGTGTATTTGTTCAGGTCAGAATTAGCACATCCCATGCACAGATGTACTGCTCATCTCTCTTCTGCTTTTTAAGAAATGAGTACTACAGAATGAAATGATGTTTTCCATTAAGTCCGTCTGCAAGAACGTATACTTAACTAGTTCACATTAATCTAAATCAGCTGTTACTTAGCAGATACCTACTATGCAGTGAAGCAATCTGTTTTATTATATCACATATAATGACTTCAATCCTGCAGAATAGTTCTTTCTAGATGTGAAACCATATTCTTACAATAAGCTACCAAGAAAGTCTTGCTTATAAAACACACAATTGTCCAAATGAGTTAAAACTTAACTTTTATTAATACTAACAAAAGTCTTCATCTACCCAGCCTTCAAGGAGACAACTATGAGCTGACCTTAATCAGTTAATTGTTTTCATTTATTAGCTTATTAATGAGACAGTGCTCACAAAAACATGTTTATACAAGATAAGATTTAACTCAGTCAGACAACTGTGTGTTTTATAGATGTGGAAGCATGTAAGTCCAAACACTTTGAGAAATAAACTGCAATCCAAACAGAAAACCAGCAAAGTGCAAAACTTGTTACATCTTTGAAGGATTTTTATTCCATATCCATTCTACATATATATCATCTTTGATGTTATACAGACATACAAATATTTCAAGTATGGGCATTAATGCCCTTCTAGCTTGCCAATATACCAAAACACTTGTTCTCATAATATGTGCCAGGCTGTTCTTAAACATATCTAAACTAGTACTTGCTTTAAGGTAATTTGGTAGTCTGTTCCATGCATCTGTCAGAGAATCAATTAGTACACTTCTTATTCCTATAGAATCTTCTACATAGGTTGTCTGATGATTCTCGAGTACTTTTTGATTAGCTCAAACATTCCCAGAGGTAGTTGTCTCTAAATGATTATATACCTTAATAAGATCTCCTCTTAGATATCTGTAAGAGACACTGTACAAGTTCAGATATTTAGGTTTTCATAATAACTTAAATTTTCACATCCATGGATGCCCCTTGGTATATTTCCATTGTACTTTTTCCAGTTTACTCATGCTTGTTTTCTTATAGGGTTACCATATTGTTTTTCCTTACTCATGTTTGGGTCTAATGTAACTAACAAACAATGACTTCATCATTTTTGATTTCCTAGACTTATACATTTTTTATACAACCTATAATTCTATAACTATCATTAACCAATTTTTTGATATGATTAGAAAAACTCAAAGCTGAATCTACCCATATGCCAAGGTCCTTAAGTGAGTCTATAGTTTCAGTCACTGCGTGCTGTATTAAATATTTGCCTTTTAATTTATGTCTCCCAAATCTCATATGCTTAGTTTTTGATGTATTTATCAGCATATTATCTCCTGTGCCCAAATGGTCAATTTAGTCAAGTTATTTTGCCAACATGCCTTATTTGTAACACATGTGATCAGTTTATCCAATTTTAGGTCGTCTGCACATAGACTGTAGAACACTTCAGATGAAAAAGGTCTGAAAGATACAATCTAAACAAGTAAAGACCTACGAAAGAGCCCTGTGGGACACCTTGCCTGTAACCAAGGTTTTCACTTGTTTTTTTGCTGTATGATACTTGCCATGTCCTAATTGTAAACTATGCAGCTATCCATCTTATCAAGTGTACATCAATACCTAGTTGTACTAATTTATTGATCAGTGTTTTGTGTATAACCCTGTCAAATGCTGAAGTTAAATCTATATAAATTACATCACAGGACAATTTTCATTCATAGTTGTTATTATATTGTTATAGAACATCATGTTACAGGTGGTAATAGATCAATTTTCAACATATGCATGCCGATATACGGTTTCAAGTCCCAACCTATCCAATTCTGACAATAACTTATCCAATATAACCTTCTCCATTATTTTTCCACAGTATGAAAGTAGACCTAAGGGTCTATATAACTCTGGGTTTGTACTACTCCCCTTTCCCTTAAAGACAGTTTTAATAAGCGCATTTCACCAATCATGAAGAATATCTCTATATTTGTATGATCTAGTGAAAAATAGATATAATTGTACCGTAAGTTCTTGCTGAAGTGCTCTCAGGTCATTGTTACTAATTCCGTCTCCTCCCTGCGCTTTTTTTGGATCCAGTTTTGCCAGTTCTTTTTCAATATAATCTAATTTGATTCCAGTATCTGGGGTTACCTGGATGTCACTGTGACAACTTATCACCCCTTTTGTGGAGTCAAACTGTTTTGCATAAGATTTTGTAAATATATCTATAATCTGTTGTGTCTGAAAATAAATTTTAGAATCTGCACACACTTTATGAATTTGTATGTCTTTACTCCTTCCACATCTTATGTATCTATAAAAAGGTTTCCTATTATGCTTATATAACATTTTCTTCAATTTTTTTTATCTTGTCTCACACTATGCTTAATTTGTTTGTCCAGCTTATTTCAGTTTCCAAAGTTGTAGTTCAACCTTTCTTCCATTTTTTATATGTTTTGTCTCTCACTTTAATCAGATATCATGTTTTTATGGAAATATATCCCTCTGATGTTGTATGCCTAGATCCTGATGTTAAACATTTTTTTGCACTCAATTTCTCTTTCAAAACTTTTCACATTCCATCTGCAGTTTTCCTACTGAGCACTTCACTCCAGTAAGTTTTACATAGTGACTGTTTTGCTTCCATATAATCTGTAATTAACCTTCTGTGCACTGGTTTAGATTTCAGTTTGACAGAATTATTTAGCAACAAATTAACCTTAATAACTCCATGATCACTGCACACCAACAGTGGTAAAACTTGACTTGAAGTAACAGTAGTTTCTTTAAGAACACAAACAATGTCTATATGTTCCGTCTCCTGGCAGTTTTTTTTTTTTTTTACAATCTGTAGCAATTTTTGTTCCTGAATATACAGTGTGAATAATTTATGTACTAACATTATTAAAGCAATATTATTTCACTCTGTTTCTGGTAAATTTTAGTCCCCAGCTAATATTATTCTTCCCTCCTGAGTTTCATGCAAGAAATGTATGAATTCCTCTAGGTCATCTGCACTTATCATTAGTGGTCTGTGCACTCAATTGCTTTATGTTCCAGGGTTGTCTTTATTGTCACAGTTACACAGTCTATATATAGTATTGGTGTTATCATTGAACATGTAATAATCACAGGTCTCATAACTATCTTTAATCCATATCATAACTCCTCCACCTGAATTTTTGTTAGAATGTATGTTACAGTAAAAACATTTATGCCCTGACAGAATTGGTTTTCATTGTTGTTTAACCATGTTTCACAAACAATAACAACATCAATCTTGTGGGAAGATAGCAAATTTTCCAATAAAAAAACTTTATTATTAATGCTCCTAGCATTAACAACCATCAGAGATGCATCAAGTGTTGCTATTTGCGAACTGTTAAATTTTTGACCTGGCAAAAATCCTGCCTAGTGTTTGTCAAATATTGCAAAATATCTGCTGCAAAAATTCTCTTCCCTGATCTTGACAAATGCAAACCATCCTGTCTGAACACGTGTGCCCAAATCTAGGCTTGGATGCTCTACACATTTACATTTTTTAAAACAGGACATTTTTCCATGTAGATATTTACCCCCCAAAATCTTTTCATTCACAATCCTTTCTATAGGTGATTTGTGAAAAATATGTCCTAACACCAGTACAAGCTATACTATCTAGGAGGGCTGTCAGTTCCTGATTAACAGAGAATCGTTGGTGACATCATTTGTACCAACATGAATAAAAACAGATCCGTACTTCCTTACATTAAGGCGTTCCAAGGCTTGTTTCACATCTTCTATTTTTGCTCCTGGCAAGCATAACACTGTTTGATGTTCATTATCATCTCTGCAGATATAAGTATCAGTTCCTCTAATAACTGAATCTCCAATTACAAGAATATCTTTGCTGGCCAGCTCTGAAGAATCTTCAGCTTCTAATACAGTCATTTCTGCTCTATCAATTGTTACGAAGTATAGATCTTCATCACTATTAGTCTTATTAATCCCACTGTTTTCATTGTGCATTAAATGTTCATCCAGTTGGTGTTGTAAATCCACAGCTTGAGCCATGTAGTCAACATCTGTCTTTCTCAGAGAAAAGGGAAAACTTTAAAATACTGCAGTTAGACTTAGTGCATATCCCTTTCTTGTGAACTTGTAAATGCAAAATTCTGAAAATCACAATTGAAGACCTTGCACCTTCAACAGACACACCACAGCATGTCATAGGATGCTTGTTTACAACTGTTTGCTAAGGTCTGGGAGATCTTGCAAAGTCAATGTAATTGACTGTCACAGTCTGCACACATCTGACTGTTGCTTTTCACTATATAATAAGCATCTGCTGAGTAACAGCTGCTCTCATTTGAAATGAGCCGTTAAGCACAGGAGCTGACTATAAATTTTGTACACTCTGCCATATGAAAATACATACAGTCACATAGTTCATATCAAACTCAAACTGTGGTTACAGATATCACATCAGATTCCTCAGAATGAATGAATGAACGAATTAAAGAATGAATGATGTAGTCTATTCTGCCTTCCTGCAACTTAATATGATTAGTTTGATAATTTCAAAATTGATCTGGTGTCTCTTACCTGTGTTAGTTATTATACAGCAAAATTATTTATTTTATTTCTACACATAATATTAATGGCTCCAGTCCTAAGGCCCATCATCAGGTTTTCATTTAGAACTGCTTGCTAATGCTTCTAAGAGTACCTGTAAAGCCAGAGTAATTGACTGTCACTCACATGTGTAAATCCCTACTACTTTACACTATTATGTATTAGAAAATAAATGAATGATGTACTAATTTTCCTCTTTCTGTAAATACATTAATTTGATTCATTTCAAAAAACAATTTGATATTGCATATTAGACAGCAAACTAATTTATTTTATTATTTTTCATAAACTAATGGCTTTTTTTTTGTTGTGGTTGTTCCACAAACTTTACATTCCAATCATCTACGTTAACTGTAGTATTTTCATGTGTGTTTGTATGTGTGTGTGTGTGTGTGTGTGTGTGTGTGTGTGTGTGTGTGTGTGTGTGTGCGCGTGTTTGTGCATGCATGTGTGCGCATGTGTGTGTTTGAGTGTGCATGTCTGTATGCGCGTGTGTGTGTGTGTGTGTGTGTGTGTGTGTGTGTGTGTGTGTGCATGCATGAGTGTGCGCATGTATGAGTGTGTGTGTGTGTGTGTGTGTGTGTGTGTGTGTGTGTGTGTGTGTGTGTGTATGCGCGCACGTGTGTGTTTGTGTATGTGCACATGTATGAGAGTGTGTGTGTGTGTGAATGTGTGTGCACATGTGCGTGCATATTATATTCATCAGGTTCAGCAGACCCCCATAAAACTTGTTGACTTCCTCGTCTTTATCGTCTATATTTGGAGCATTTGTGTCTCTTTAATATAATGGTTTGCCACTACATCACATTTGTAACTGAGTAATGATTTTTCACATTCTTTTATTAACTGTCTGTACAGGTTACTCTGTTTCTACTGCCAACGTCTATAACAGTGTACCAGGCTAGAAAATGACAGAGACACATTTCTACTTCACTGGCAGATCTATAAGTTGTTAACAATGGGACATTCCCTCCCAAAAAAGCAAAATTGCAAATCAAGCAGCCTACCTACACACTTAGTGATGGACAAAAAGATACCATTCATTGTTTTAATACCACCTTGGGTAAAAAGAGCTTTCTCTAGGCTAGGCTCAGCTACTTGGAAATGGATACCTATAGAAGTGAGGTAGCAAAAGACACTTTAATTATTTAGAAACAGACCAAAAGGCCTACTATTTAAGAACACCAAATATTCTTCCTTAACAATGAATTAGTTCATGCAGCTCACACTGTAGACACATCTTTCATGTTAAAGTACACACTTAAGAAATGACCACTGGTTGAATGTCTGCCTTGATTGTACATACTGTAAATAACAATATCACTTGCATTTATAATTGTAAGTAACATACAAATGTATTATCTTCACATTGTTACTGTACTTTCTACAACTTAAGCTATTCTTCCATTTATGTATAATTTTCTGCTTGTGTTCTGCACCATGGTACCCAAGTTTTAGCTGAAAAGAGCCTGTCAACTTACCTGGTCATAAAACTGAAATGACATTCTATCCAAACTTAAACCATGCTCTAATGCTCCTGACAACATTCCCTCTGTCTTTCTAAAATTTGCTGCTGATGCCTTAGCTCTCCCAATCAGTATTATAATCAATAGATCTATTAAGGAATCTTACATCCCCAAACTCTGGTGCTCAGCCTATATTCTTCCCCTTCATAAAGGAGGCAAAAACACCAGCATCTCTAACTTCTGCCCTATCGCTCTGCTCTCTCCAATCTCTAAAATCCTTGAAAAGTGCATTCACCTCCAATGTATGCCTTACCTGGCCCAAAACAATCTTTTTACACCTACACAACATGGTTTCCTCCCAGGTCATAGTACTATAACTGCTCTACTCTTTTTCTTAGAAACAGTCAATCTAGCCCAAGACTCTGGACATCTAGTCTCTACTGTTCTGCTCGATCTGTCCAAAGCATTCAACACTGTTTCACACAAACACCTTCTTTATCACCTCTCAAAGCTCCATCACTCCCCAAACACTATATCCTGGTTCTCCAGTTACCTATCAGATAGAACTCAGGCAGTCAGATGGAAGTACTCTACCTCTTCCTTCTTACCTACCCCAACTGGCGTACCACAGGGATCAATCCTAGGGCCCATACCACAGGGATCTATCCTAGGGCCCATACCACAGGGATCTATCCTAGGACCCATACCACAGGGATCTATCCTAGGGCCCATACCACAGGGATCTATCCTAGGGCCCATGCTTTTCAATATCTTCATAAACAACTTTCATGCTGCCATTCCTGATTCCAAAATTATTCAATATGCAGATGATTCTACCTTAGGCTGCTCTGCCTCTAACCTCTCAGAATTGCTGTCTAAAACCCAAACTGCCTTCTCAACCACCAAAAATTGGATGCACCAAAACCACCTCTCTCAATGCAAACAAATCAAAAATTCTAATATTCCCTCCCACAAAGTCATTCTCCTACAACAAAAATGCCTTCAAAGTGCTAAGTCAAACTAATTCAGCTATAGAAGTGGTTCCTTCCACTAAACTACTTGGAATTACTATTGACGAACATCTCAAGTTCGATATCCATATTCAACAAAATATTAAGAAAACCCACCAAAAGCTATGTATGCTGTATAGGAACAATCGCTTCCTCTCTTATAGTACTAGGAATACTGTAGCTACCACTTATCTACTGCCTTCCTTATTATATGGAGCCCCCCTGCTAACTAACCTATCCTCCTCTATTTCCTCCAAATTAGAAAACTGCTATAATAAAATCTCAAAATTTGCTACCAAATCTAAACCTTCTACCCATCACTGCATTACGCTAAGATCCCTAAAGTGGCTTGAACTCCCAAACTACTTAGACTTCCTCCAACTCACCACTGCAGACAGACTTGTATATCACCCAACTAAGTGTCCAGTGCTAACTAATATGGTCCCCCATTACACCCCCAATAGAACTCTCAGATCCGAGCATGAAAACCTAATTGCTATCCCCAAACCCAAAAGTACAGCAGACCAACATCTCCTCACTGTCACTCTAGGTAAAAAATGGAATTCCCTTCCTCCCTCTCTAAGAACCATCCCAAACTTAGAAAACTTCAAAACTCAGCTTACCAAACACCTGGCCACAAAATGGAAATGCAGTTGCCACCATCCAACCTAATCTTCCTTAGTCCATTCCCCTGAGGGGTTTTCCCACTATGGTTCCTAAGCCCTCAACAACTCTCCTTCACCTATGCTCCTGGGGGGTTTCCCCCTCAGGTTCCTAAGACCTCAATAACTCTCCTTCTGCTATGCTCCCACGAGCATTTTCTAAGCTCTCCCTTCTCCATTAGCTATCAATAACTATCAATACAATAACAATAGCTATCAATAACCTCAATGACTCTCCTTCAGCTATGCACCTGGGGGTTTTCCCCCTCAGGTTCCTAAGACCTCAATAACTCTCCTTCTGCTATGCTCCCATGAGCATTTTCTAAGCTCTCCCTTCTCCATTAGCTATCAATAACTATCAATACAATAATAATAGCTATCGATAACCTCAATAACTCTCCTTCAGCTATGCTCCCACGAGCATTTTCTTTGATCTCCTTTCTCTATTAGCTGCTTATTTCTTATGGTTCAACATTGCAAATATTGCATATAGCTTTCCATTACTAATTTATTATCCGAAATTGTGCATGTATAGTGTATCCTCATTTTACTTAAAAGTATGCATATAAAACATCTTCTCACCTAATATCTGAGTGTGCACACTAAAGAAAACGTATAAACAATAAGTCTACACTCAATGCTTTTCTGCTTATTATGCATATTTTCAAGGTACTTACTTGTAACTGTTTCCATATTATGTAAGACTGACATCCGTGTATTTCTGTACCTTATCTGTATTATGTATCTTGGAGCTTTTCTCCCTGGGCCTCCACTGAAAATGGGTCACTCTGACCCAGTGGACTTCCCGGTAATCAAACTGGAAATAAATAAATAATAATAAAATAGAATAAATTAATTAATACTCTGTAGAAGATGTAAAATCATCCACTGCAGTCCACATTAGTTCATTAATTCCCAATAGGTTGATGTTTATTCTTGTCATCTCATCTTTAACCAGATTGCGTTTATCTTGATAAATATTTTTTGCTTTCTAAGCGCAAGTTGTGTATAGTTCTTTGAAGCAGTGGGTTTTCTTTTTGTCTCCATTTACCTCATCAGATGGACATTCCTTTGGTTATAATCATCTGCATCATAGTATCACTTGTGTTTTTGTATTCCCCTGTAGTATATGTGCCAACTTCAGATCTAAGGGGCTCATCTTACAGTGTCATTTTGACATGTCTGTGGCTGCATTTGTGCATAGGGACTGGCTGACAAAAATAATATCAGAAATTGACATTGCTTTAAAATAATTTCTTTGGAAAGGTGGGTATGAAATATTCTTGTTTAAGATAATATGTTGATTGAATTGTAAGTTTTAGTAACTAGAATGCTGAAAAGAAAATACAGCAGTCATAACATTATCACAATGCTATCATATTAGGTACACATGTTTAGTTAATAATCTGGCAATACATCTTTTATTATATACATTATTAAAATATGTCAGTTACACTTTTTTATTCTTTTTAATCTTTGGGATATTAGGCTTACATACTGCTGCTCTAGCTGCATTTAAAGAGAAAATCAGGAAACTGATATCTTGTTGAATGACCCTTTCTGTAAAGTACTTAAAAAGCCTTCAAGGGGCATAAAAAGCTGCTGGTGCATTGAGAAATTGGTAATTATATTAATGTTCACTGCTGTACTAATTAAAGGCAAAGAATATAGCAATATGATATAGCAATACTCATATTTGTTGATAACAACTGCCAAATCCTCATCCATCTGTCTGTAGTACTGATTGTGTTGATCCCATCTGTACCATCTGTATCCATGGCTTCCATCTTGGAACGGAAGAATGATAATCAACATGTTATTTTATTAAATCCAAACATTGCTGTTTGGTTCTGCTGTTTCTTATCCAGCAAAACACATTTCATTCTCTATGTCATTATTTTTATATCAATACTCTGGTAACATGTAAAATAGCATTCATGGAAAAGTGATACAGATTTACTGTTACAGAAGGGAGTTTGATTCATGATTACCTTAACGGCAGAGTCAGTGATATGCTCAGGCTGTATGTCAGCAGTGTTGCTCAGGGAACTATGGGAAATAGCATGATGGTGGGTTCCAAGAGGCTGCACTTGTCTGATGATGTGGTGCTGTAGCTTTAAAAATAATCTGGGGTCAAGGTTACAATATGACAATGGGAGTAGTTTGAAGCTAACTAGTGTACTACCAGAAGTGTTTCAAAGAGCACAGTATAGGACTTGAGTTAGTCTTTTTATACAATGGAAACAGGAATGGCACAAGGAACATGAAGAGAAAAGCACCAGTGGGAGAGGGAAACTGAAGAATCAGCTAGTATTACCAATGAAAGAGAGTAACTCCAGAGAAAAATTTTCAGATGATAATGTAAGTAAAATTATAGCAGTTCATAGGGTGAATAGGGATGGGAGCATAGTTGAAGAGGTTAGCAGGCTATTTAGTACCTAGAATACTTGTCACAATGAGTTATGGAAAATTATAAAAGCTATTGCCCTCCCATCCTTGGCAGTACTGTGACTGCAAAGAAAAGGCTACATAGCACAGATTGTCTATCTATTCAGTAGAATAAAATCTCTCAATAAACAGAACAGCAACTCAAGGAAATCATCTGCTGAATGAGAAGTCTTCATTAAAAGGATACTTGATCAAATGAAACTTGACAACATGAGGTGAACCTTTCTGCAGGGTGGCCAAATTAATCAGCACTCTTCCTTGACATGACTACAATGAAACTATTGTTTTTTTTCCAGGAAGATCAAGGTTGTGGTATCATGAGAATTTTATCTTTCCCAAAGATGCAGCAGCCTTAGAGGTGGTATAAATGTTTAAGTAATGTTGCACATGAATGCGGCTCCTCATGCTCAGAATTGCAAGGGGATTTGCCCCTTGCAAAAATATTTTTTTTTATTAATGCTGAATGATGCTTGCATTCAAGTAATATTGTTTAGTGATTGTCATTATGTGTGTTGATTACAAAGTCACTCTTGTCATGTAGTCCCTTTCTCATGATAGGTGGGTGGCTTTCCTGAATGCCAATTCACTCACTGAGACATTTTACTATGACTTTGCTTTGTGATGTTACACTAGTTCATCTTGAATCACTTTTATGAACTCCTCATTCATCTATTTGACTGGATCATTACTAAGGTAGAAGAGGGTGTATCCAAATATTGGCAGGTCCTAGAACATTGTGCCTCACAAGAAACATGTAAACAATTAAATAAGACTGTGAGAGGAATAAAGGCACCTTGTTGAAGTTTCCAGTAATTTACTCAGCTAAGTAGTAGATGGATGAGTGTGTATTTTCGTGTGTGAACACTAATCCATCTACCTACTTAATGGTATAAATTACTGGAAATTCAAAAAGGTGTCTTCATTCCTCTCACAGGGAAGGTATCAGAGAGTATCCTAGATCTGCTAGCTAAATTGATTTTAGCTGGATTAATTATTTTACTCTGTTTCCTGTCAGTCCTGTTACCCTCAGTGTCACAAGTGGGATACCAAACTTCACTTGACCCCTCTAGATTACCTCTGTTTTCTATATGATATCATCTGTTTTCTGTATCTTAGCTAGCTATTGGTTAACTTTGCTGGTTAATCTCCACCACATTCCCTTTATCATCTTCCACAACTTTCCATGTGCAATAGTCATAGGATTAGATTTTTATTAAATTATTTATAAATATATCACATTTAAAGACTTAATGTGTATGGGATTACTGTTTACCAGTCTTAGAACTGCTCTAGACCAATATGAAGTAATGTTATACTAAATCATCTAAACCAGTGGAATTCTGATATGTAATCCCATCCACAAAATAATATTCCCATAATTTTCTTTGGGGTTTCACATGAAAGAAATCATACTGCAGTCTCACATCCCCTTTCTGCCATCTTCACATCATTGTCAAAGCTATTTTAGTTAGTACCTACTTCTTTTATGCTACTTCTGAGTCAAACAGTTACTCTGAGATATCTGTTGCCTGACAGCTCATCCAGTCCCTGTGTCCTGTTACTCTGCTGCACCCTTGAGCTCATGTCCATACTTTCCATGGCCACTATACTATCTGTCCGTGTTCTGCATTTCTACTTCCTCTTTATTCCCATTCTTGTACTCAGTATCATCATTGGTTTCTAAAAACAGTGGTAAAGAATGTATTTGTCTCAACAGGTGGCATACTTGCCCTGATAACAGCAAGCTGTGGATTCAATTCCCACTCAACCTAAATGGCTGGCACTGCAGTACTGTAAATCGGTTGCTGAGTCATCACTGAGCTGTCCTTCGGATGGGATGTTTAACCAAAGCCTCATCTGCTTGAGTTGGTTGTAGCTCAAATGGATGTAAGAGATACAACAGCACATATTGAAAATAGTAGAGGGTTGCTTTACTTACATGCCTCACTATTTATACTTCTTCACATTCCGTATACATTCATATTCAAAACATATATCTTGTCATTTCTTTCCATTTTTTTCTAAACATTAACATATAATTTGCACATAAAAAAATGCTTCCATTTTTTTCATAACTTCAACACACACACACACACACACACACACACACACACACACACACACACACACACACATACACACACACATGCACACACATATATGTGAGTTTTCTAAGCCAATATTAACTGTTTTGTAAACTTTATTTATACCCATTCTTTCTTTTACAGCTACGTTTTTATTAGATATAGCACATCTTTATCAAGTCTGTATTTTTATTATAAAATTATCCTTCATGTCTTCTTTTCCATAATCTCCAGATCGCTACAAATAATATTCTCTCCCATTCTTTCATATTTTTTTCTTTATCATATTTTCCGTATAATGTTATATCCATTTTTATAGTTTTAAATCCTTCCTATTTATGTTCCATTCTAAAACTTCTTTAAAATTAATCATGTTTTTACACTCTAAAAATGCAAAACACAGACAAACCTTACTTGATAATCAATAACACAAAATACTGAAAGGAGACCACCAACTGCAGAGTGTTCAGTTAATGCTTTTGTTCCTTTAATCAATTAATTACCATGAAACTTCACCAGACATCAAACCATTAAAACGTCTGTCTTTTTATACACTGAATTAACTAATCACAATGATCTAATAATTAAAACAAGATAAACATACTGAAAAAATATAATACCATACCAACATTAAGTTAAATTAAATAAATTAAATAAATTAAATAAATTAATTAAATTTATTAATTTATTTAATTTATAATGTATGCATTAATTTAATTAATTAAATTAATTAAAATAACTTGAATCAAGATAGTTGTGATTATTTGGATATTCATTGTATAAGAATACGGAATTGCATTGTTATGAAACAACAACTTTTAGAAAACCCGCATACTCAAATAGTTTCTTGCATTTTGAGAGTAATCATCCATCCTGGCAAAAAAATTATTTAATGAAAGGCCAGATGGTGAGACTCTCAAGGTTAACAACAGATGACAAATCTTTATAAATGGAATTAAAATTATTAAAGAAATGTTTTTGAATAGGAAATGTCCCAGACATTTATTAAAAGAAGACACATGTCTGGTTCTCAGGGAGAGAACTACAATATATGCATCAAATTAAAAAGTCTAGATAGTGGTGACACAGTAAAAAATGACAACTTTAAAAACACTATCAAGTGTGTTTTAACATTTGACCAGCACTCCATGAAAATAAAAAGTATTATTGAAAATAATTGGCATGGAGTGTTTGGGGCTTTTGATTTAATTGGGAAATGTGGTAATATTCCTACAGTTGTATATAGGAGAGGAATTAACATAAAAAATATTTGTGAGAAAAACAAAAACTGGATGAGAACCAGAGTTCTTAATGGGAAAATGAAGAAATTTGGTTGTTGTAAGAAATGTAGGTTTATTTACAAAACCAATAATTTGGTTATTGGACTATACAAAAAAGTTTTACAAGGTAACTTTGATTGTAATACAAAACGGGTAGTATATGTGACACTTTGTCATGTATTGCCTTTTATGTAGGAAAAACTGAAAATCAAATTAGGAAAGGGATATACCAACACATTTATGCTATTAAAAAGAAACATAGCTCAAATGCCCTATATAAACATTCCCTGAATTGTGTTAATTTTAAGAAGTTTATTTTTTGTGTATTGGAGAAGGTTAATAAGAATGAAAGAGGTTGGAACTGGTCTTCTTTTTTAGAGTATAGAGAAACTTTCTGGCAAATACTATTGAATGCCACTCAACCCCCTGGTATTACTAACAATATTTCCATTAGTAGTTTACTTGCTTTAAGAGCAGACAAAATTTAGGGGATTTGTGTAGGGGGTTGAGTTTAACAGTTAACAGTTAGTTATTAGTACTTTCTTTTATATATATTTGTTGTGCTTTTATGTTTTGTCTTGACAGCCAGTTTAATGGTTTATTAGTTTACTAGCTTAATAGTTATTCATTATTTGTGAATATATCTTTTTTATTTAGATATACTTTTAAATATTTTGTGTATGTCAAACTTAATGTTGGCGTGGTATTATATTTTTCAAAGTAGCTATCTTGTTTAAATTATTGGATCATTGTGATTAGTTAATTCAGTGTATAAAAAGATGAAAGATTTAATGGGTTGATGTCTGATGAAGTTCCGTGGTAATTAATTGATTAAAAGAGATAAAGCACTAACTGAACACTCTGCAGTTCATGGTCTCTTTTGAGTATTTTGTGTTTTTGTTTACCCTCTAAATACAATGTTTTGTTGTGTTTTTCTCATTATACTCATCACATTTTCTTTCTTCCAGTACTGTATATTTTATAATAATTTTAACTGTTTACTTATACAACAACATTCTCCATGGGAAATCCTCTGCTTCATAAAACATTCTCATACTTTTTTTCTATTCTTTACTGCATTTTTGCATCTTTTAATACTTTCAAAGAATATACCATATAATATGTCTGCATAATACTGTTATGCCACTGGATTCTGTTTTTATCAATATCAATTTTCACCACGCTTAATTCTGTTTTATTCTATTTTCTTTTCCTTCCATCTTTTCTTGTTTACCACTTGTTTCCCTCTGTCATATTTTCATATTTTGTCATACCTTACATATAACATTCCCCATCCTTTGCCACTCTCTCTTTCTCCTTCTGTATTACCCAGAAAAAAATACATACATGCTAAGTACATTACTGGATTATTTTTTTTTTTTTTTAGATTCAGACCTCCTTAGCCTGATCCCTATATATATATATATATATATCCTTTAAATATGCTAGTTTTCCTAATGTGCATACTTAGCATATGCACTAAATGACATGTTCGAACTTCACCATGATAACATTTGCTATTCTTCCTTCATTATATCCCAGTGTTCTGTTGCATTTTTACGCTCTCCAAATTTAACTCCTAATATACTTATTTTCTTTATAGTATAATATATTCCACTTATTTTCACCAAGCCCTTTGCATTTCTTCTAATTTTACTGTAACTGAGTTTTCTTTGATAATTCTCCCCCTCACACCAGTACTTCACTTGTCCATACATTATTTTTAGCCACAATCAGTAAATCATTAGCATATAACAAACAAACGCTGTGACTCCTTTTCTGATTTCCTACTTTGCTTTATTAGTTTCACTCATACTTGACTGAATTGTTGCATTCATTACCAGTACAAACAGGCACATACTGGATATTCTCGTTTAACTCCTCTTCTAGGTTTTATCTTTTCTCCCGTCATTCAACAACTTATCATAACTTTAACCCATAACATTTCATAGCAGATGTTTGTAATATTCAATTTTTTTCACCTGTCCCATATGTCTCTAGAATCTTCCATATTATGACATGACTAACCTTATCAAATGTGTTTACTACATCACATCATTACCTGCACTTCTTATTTTCTTTCAAAATCATATTTGTAACTTTTTTCTGTTCTTAACTTTCCTTCACCCCTCTCACCTTCATTCCAAAAATCTTCTCCAATAATGTCATCCAAAATCTTTTGCACCCTTTTTTGTATTATTTTCATAAAGATTTTATAACCTGTATTTCCCAGAGATATTGGTCTCTGATTGTTTTATTTGTTTTCATTTCATCTTTCTTTCCTTATACACTTAAATACTTTACCATAAATTCTTTCAGCTGTTACTCCTTTCTCTATCTATTCATTTAAGAGTTTTAATGATATTAATTTCTCATTTTCATTCATCTCTTTATGATATATATTACATCTATTCATGATGATTCTTCCCTTCCTTCTTTTATTGTTCTTTCCATTTCTCTCATAGTTTTCTCCTTTTATAGAGAATTCTTAAGATTTTCATATTTTTTTATAATCCATACTTCTTCTTCTTCTGTATCCTTTACATATATTCTATCCACAAGACTTTCCACAGTTTTGATTATTTCTTGCTGCTATGTCTATTATTATCTTTTTTTATTAAACATTGCATCATTTCTTCTTTCTCTTATTTTTACCTGTTTCCCCAAATGCTGAAACATCCTGTTTTTTTTCTTTGAAAATCTTTGTCTAAACACATTTTAAACATTTTCTCTTTTTTATATAGCTTTTTTTCTACTTCCCTTATTCTGTCAGCACTGTTATATTTCTTGCTTATGTCTTTTTATGATGTCATATATTCTCCTATTCCTTTCTTTCACTATTTTTTCAATAATCAAAAACATTTTCTTGTATTTGTCTTCACAAGCACTCTGCCAGTCTGTCCAGTTTGGATAATATACTTTCATTGTCATTTGCTGTTCCCATAAAATGTAATGGTCCAGTTTCATCATATCTATTTCAGCAATCTCTGTTGCCAGTCTTTTTATTTCTTTTCTTTTGTTCCTGTAAAACTCTCCTTTCTCAAATTGTAACTAAAATCTTTCACCTTAATAATTGACATATTTAACATGACAAAGTTTTTAAGTTCTTCAAAAATCTTTTTCCTCTTAGTCATCATTGGTGCATACATAAACAACAATGATCCTTACACATCTTTCCCTTTTCCTTATATGACACACTACCAGGTCTTCCAGGTACCACTGCAATATCATTCTGTATCTTTATCTTTTCAATTTTAAAAAATCCTGCTCCTGAACACATATCACTTCTTACTGGCCATATAAGCTTTTTTTCCCATATTCCTTAAATTCTTTCCATTTTTTTCTTCATTCATATATCTCACTCAGTGGTGGTGCTGCGGTAGCGTTGTCACCTCACAGTAAGACGTTGTCCTGTTCGATTCTCACCTAGAGCGTCTTCTGTGTGGAGACATGCGTGAATGGGCATACCTTCGTTGAAGGTTGTGCATCAGGGCTGGCAACTCAGGACGTAAAAATCTACTGCCAATCATTAGCGGACCGGAGTTCCGCTGTGGCGACCCCTAACCGGGAAAAGCCTAAAGACACAACAACATATCTCACTTTTAACACAATATAGCCTCCATACATATTTTAGACCATTCAATCACTAACAAAGCTCTAATAACATTTTGAATAGAATGCCATTTACATTTAGTGTTAATATTCCTAAGTCATTGCTTTCCTCTTTTTTTCTGCATCTTTTTTATTTTCAGTTTTTTATTTCTGTTTTTCATCTCTGCACTCTCCTGGACTGATTTAAAATTATTTTCTTCTTGTTCTTCTCCTGTCTCAAACTATGATTGTTCCCCTTCCTCACTTCCTAGTGCAGCATATCTGGTTTTGTCTTTACACTGTAAAACTTTCTTGTTGTAAAACATTTCCTATCTCATTCCCATAATTCGTCTTCATACTCAATGCATTGTTTTCTTTTTCAGTTATCTCCTCCATAATACTTTCCCCACCAAAATCTTCAGTTATATCTCTCTTTTTTCTGAAAATATTCTCTTCTTCTTCTTATAACCTTTCCTTCCCTTGTAAATGACAGTCAAACCAAAAAAATCCAAATTCATTGCATTCTCTGCATTTATGTCTAGAATATTTTTGTAATATGCTCCCTTTCCCTACATTCACATCTTCTTTTATTGCAGTCTTGCACAAAATGCTTTCCATCTCATAAAAAAACATATTTTAAATTGACCCCAATACCTCACTGTTTCCTGGTTCCTAGTCACAGATCAACATTTGAAATATGCTGCATTCCTTCCTCATGTACACTCACTGGTACCCACACTTCCCAACCTCCATCCAAACATTTTTTCATGATACATTTTTTAATCTCACACACCTTATTTAAATAGAAAGCGTCTTTAACTTAAGTTTCTCTGTGTCAGATGTTCTGAATTGCTTTTTTATTTTCTTCCTTAAATGCAATACCTGGCTTAGAAAAATGCACTCATTCCACTGTGCAAATGATCACTTTTTCTCCA
>NC_056728.1:485107544-485120044 GCF_019279795.1 Protopterus annectens
AGTTCTAATGTGGAGTTTTCCTTTAATTATTTATTATTTACATTTATAATGTGATAGTCGCAGATCAAAAAAAAAAAAAACATAAGTGACAATTTTAATTTTAATTGATATTTTGCAAACACTGGAGATATTGAAAATCGAGGGACCATTCTAAGACAACATTACACCATTTTTGAATATGAGAGCCATCCATTGATAGATATAGAAACTATAAGTAAGGCTATAAATAAAATCAATAAAACAATAAAAATACCTCCTGGTCCTCAATATTTTTATATTACTATTTACTATAAAGAATGAATTGATCCTGATTCTTATAAAAGTGTTTAGTAATCTGCTACATGCAGAATAGTCCTGAAATACTGAAACATCTCTCATATAACACCAGTATTTAAAAGACACTATGAACAAATCAAAAATTACAGACTGATCAGCTTCACAATGATTCTATCTAAATATTATGAGAGATGTTTATCGGGAATGGACGACACAGTGGTGCAGCAGTTAGCATGGTTGCTTCTCAGCAAGAGGTTCCCCAGTTTTATTCTTGACTGGGGTGTCTTCTGTGTGGAGTCTGCATGTCCTCCCTGCATTCGGGTGGGTTTCCTCCCACTTTCCAAAGTCATGCATCTGGAGCATTTCTCCTAAGGCCTCTGCTGAAAATGGGCTCTGTCCCAGTTGGATATTTCCAGTAAAGAAATGTTAAATAAATAAATAAATAAATAAATAATGAAATTCAAAATTTGGTCATACTGGATTTAAACCAACCTAGCTTCTTCATTGTTGAGAATTATGACCTAGCCTATATGAATAAAGGAATGGCAATTGAAGCCCTATTTATAAAGCCTTGGTAAATAGCAGAATTAAGTTATTTATAACAAAATGGATAATGACAATGATAATATATAGGAAGCAGGTTGCAGATATTCAAGATAGGCTTTCAGACTACTTGCCTATGACTATCGGTTCCACAGGGTTCAGTACTTGACCTATTATTATTAACATAGCATTTCTAGTATTTCCCCCAAAAAATACAATTTGGCTTGTTAAATATGCCAATGACTATTAAAATGGATTTACTATCTCAGGAGACAAAGATTTTGACATGATAAGTTCCTATTTAAAAGAAAATTTGAATTAGGCCACACAGCAAGGGCTGTGATATAGCACAGACAAACTTAATGCACTGTATTTTGAAAAACCCAGTATTTATTCATCCCATTTTCAGCAGTCCAGTATTGTAGGTGAAGTATATGAATACAGAAATCTTGTGATAAAGATTTTAGCAGGTTTATCCTTTGGCAAGCAAGTTGGTGATGTCAGATGCAGAATTAGTCTAAATATTACATCTAAAGATGAGAAATGCATGCTTAATCTATATAAGATTTACATCTCTTGTCACATTTAACATTATATTCTATGTATATACTTCAGCCCAGATAAAACGTACTGAGACAATCCAAAGAAGGTTTATTAAAATAATTCCTTCTGTACTGGAGTTTGATTACATGACAAGATTTGAAGCACTCATTTTAATTAACTTGCAATACAGATTCTACAGATGAAATTTCTAATAAGATATCTGGCATTCAAACAACTGGAATTTGTTTATTAGTTTGATTTCTATGTAAAATTTTATTGGGATTAACAAAATATAACATGATTTCTAATACATTTTGATTTTATATTCCAGTATGCTTAGTAAATGTGGTGCCTGTTCTAAAAAATAAATAAAGTCACTACATCTTTCAGATGGCCCCATACTGAAATGTCAAGACTCTTTGATATGAGTCTCAAAACTTCAGAATGGTAAGTCCAATCCTCAGAATATAACAAAAAAGAATGAAAAATCAATGTTACTCCTAAAAAGCACCTTTTGCAGGAGGACCAGCCCCACTGTACCCAATGATGTGTGGGTCTCTCCACCCTACTACTTATATAGACTAATACTCATGAGATACAGCAGTTTTAGAGTTAGTTTATATTTCCCTGTAATCATACTTCAATTCTTACTGTTCTAAGCGTCCTGCTTAGGATCCTTGAATGGACAACAGGAACTTGTTTCATGCTGGCACTGACTCCTGATGACAGACTCAGTAGTACATATTATTTGGTTCTGTAGTGTAGAGGGACAGAGCCCTGACTACAGCTCAGGTTATTCAGATTTCATTAGTATACCAGATCCCAGAAGAGTCTGCAAAGGAGAACGGCAGAGTTTAATCTTTGCAAGCTCAGCTGTCCTAAGAGTTAAGGGTGGGGGTTACAACTAGCAGTAAATGGTGGAGACCAATGAGACTGAGAGGCATTTACACATGCAATGCACATTGGAAGCAGCCCATTTAAATGTCCACACCTTGGAGAAACATTGCTATTTTCAAGTCTGATTTGGGATTTCCTATATTTGAAGGTATGCCCCTATTTTCAGGCTTACTTTACCACTTCACTCAATTTTCAGAATTATCCACATCATGCATAACTTCTGAAGCTGTCTAGTACACAGGAAACCACAGTACATAACCAATAATCTAGTGGCAAACAATAATGTAATGGAAAAGGACACATATCTTACAACTCCCTTTTTCTGAAGCAAAAATAAATGATCTTACATGGTAAACTTTTAAGTCTACTCATTTTACACTGTCTCTTTGATAATGCAGGGGTAAGGAGTTATGGCAAGGGGAACACACAGGAACTGAAGTATGATGCTAAATATTTTAAACCACACAAGATGAAATAAATTCCAAAATAGAATCAAAGTTAGACATATGATGAGCCCTTTCATCCCTTCCATAAGGAACATCATCAGATCTGATGAAAGCACTCGTTTTTAACCTCATGATTGCCAAAACCAATCCTTAAAGTTAAACCACAAAAAAACATTTCTTTTCTATACATATATAAAATATACTCTGAGATTGGCACACCTCAAGGAAAGTAAATCTGCTGTTCGCTGACTTTGAGTGTAAGGTGCACAGGTAACAATATTGATGATACATTGGATGTATAATTGTTAAATGTAATAAACACATTCTTAAACAGTGCAAGGGAAATCCTCAAGATGGTCCCTTTAGGCTCACTAGGATGTGGTAAAGGATACCATCTAGCAAGTATTATTCTGTATTCATTTAAATATTCAAAAAAATCTTAACAGATGGATAATTGAGTCAAATTATTCTAAACTCTCCACTGATGGCAGAAACATAGATACAGGAGGCTGGATTTCATGAAGTGTCATGACAGTGAATCATAGCCTGTCAATGAAGGATTCACAGCCACAATCAGCAATGAACACCCCACCTCCTCATTGAAATGGAGTAGTGGGGAAAGGTGACCCATTGCACTTCCTGTAGAACTGCGTGACTGCAATCTTCAAACAGGAAATTCAGGAAAAAAACTGGCCAGTGTGTTTTTTTGAAGTATATGTATCGAGAAGCGTAGACTTATTTACTACTGGCTTCCTCATTTTGAGGAATGACTGTGTTAGCCAAAATGTAATACAGTTGATTTATGTTGAGTGAGCAGTAATTTGCACTCATGATTGGCCTAGCTGATTAATACAAAGACAAGGAAAAGAGTACAGGCTAGAGAGTGGTATCATTAACCCTCCTCAGAAGCACTGTGCGAGTGTGTGTGTGTGTGTGTGTGTGTGTGTGTGTGTGTGTGTGTGTGTGTGTGTGTGTGTGTGGATTCACACAATTATTTTGGCTAATTTTCACTTGCTATTGTTAAGACAAGACTGGAAGGCACTGGACTGACACAAAGGTAGATGAAATCCTCAAATCCAATGGATAATAACTTGGATCTGCAGGTGTCCAGTCTGATGCTTATTTTGACATGGTGAGTGTTGGTCATAACTGGAGGTAGCCAAGCAGACTTCTTATATATCAAGACCATCCTTCTCACATACTATTTTTGCAATCAGCTGTAGAGATCATTTGATTGTAGCTGCCGACCATCACAATGATGTCTAGTTTTGTTGTTCTGTTTGCACTGTGAAGCGAACTGCAAGCAAACCATTTTGTTTAATCACTTCCTAGTACAACAGGTTATGTTATATTCATTTCAACATAGCTGTTGAAACTGATGCTTTTTAACTCATTTCCTCCAATGGAGGTCTTTTGAGTTTGTACTCTAACATCCAATTTGTGTGGCCTGAGGCTTTAAAAAATAAGTTATCACTTTATAATTCAAAAAAAATGTTCATATCACTAGAACTGTAAGTGGTACAAACTATTCAGCACAAAGTAACACAGTTGTTGTATTCATTCTATTCTAGGTCTTAAACTGCATTTTATAAGCCACAATAAACACAGTATATATTAAGTTTGTAATGTTGTATAAACAGCTTATATCATCTCAATAACTATTCAAGTAACATATTCCCAGCAGCATTTTATTCATACAGCTGGGAGGCTTCATATGAGGCTAAGCAGTTGTCTTGTGCTACATGATTGTTGAGATATCTGGAGAAGTGGAAAAATTATTGCAATAGAAATAAATACTATACAAATAATATTCAATATTGTTTTAGATGTGATTGACAGACGATATCAATTTAGTTGTGCCTGGTATGAGAAAAGCTTCAAGGTGATTTTTTTATACCTTGTATGGTGCATGGTTTTGGAATTATTAATGCAAATATCAACAATTAATAGTTGACAACTTAAGACATCAGTGGGATGTAACTGCAGAAACACCTGCAGGCATCATTAGGCTCAGTTAAATATTATATTCAATGCACCTCATCATTTCAAGAGAACAGGTTTAAGATTGCTTTTTCCTAGTGTTTACTATCAATATTCTGACTTATACCATTCTACTCAATCAATCATTATCTTGATCTATGATGTTTCTGTAAAGTAGTCATTCAGTTAAAACACAACTTTCACACATCCTTCTTTGCCATGCCAGCAATATCATCTATCATTTTCTTATTTGATTTATTAAAAAAACTGTTTGCTGCTTCAAATGTGTGGATTGTTGTGTGTGATCCCTCATCTTTCAGAACATTACCTCTTGGTTTGGTCATTTGTCTTGTTTACAATGGTCTTGCCACCTGTTTATGATAAGATAAAATAATTCACTGAATGTATTTTCAGACATTTTCTCTATTCTAAAATACATTCACTTATGATATTTTTAAAGAAATAGCAGTGTTTCAGTTTTCTTATGTGGTTTATAAAATCTGCCTGACACTGTTTGTGCTTTCACTGATAACACTGGAAGGTTCTACACTTAACCACAAAAAGAAAAAAAAAAGAAATATGCATATACACACACACACACACACACACACACACACACACACACACATAGTTTCATTGAAACTTAAATGGTCAAGTGTATTTAATTGAAAACTGTTTCACTGAAAATTCATTTGACTCTAAACTCATTTGATAGAAAAAAATTCTTCATAAAAAATATTTCAGAAAAAAGCTTTTGAAGGTAGTAAGCCACATTGTCCTTAATTATATATACCAACTCTATGTTCACGTAACCTCTGAGAAAAGAAAATAAAAAACACCACACACTGGAACAGTGCTGGAGTGTACAAACCTCAGGGTACATGATGTTGTCCATAGCAATCCACACATACACTGCTAGACCCATTTCCCTAATAACTCCAATTACAGGAAATGACACAATCAGATGCTTTCTCTAGGCTTCTACTGCTTTCTATGAAATGAGTTTTCAATCAAATGAATTTTTAATCAAACAAGATTTTAGTCAAATGGGCTTGACCATTTGAAGTTTCAAAGAAATGAACTTTCAGTGAAATGACATAGATCCATATATATATATATATATATATATATATATATAGAGAGAGAGAGAGAGAGAAAGAGAAATGGTGAGAGAGAGTGCTATATTAGTTATCACTGCACACATTTTATCATGCAATGAAATTGTAGTGTTTTCCGTTGCTAGTATAGTTTGTTAAATTATGTAATGGTCAAAGTTTGATATATTGACCATTACATAATTCAAGGGGTTTTCCATTTTTTTTTTTCAGTTTTTGTGACCCTGGAATTAGTATATTCAGTTTCTCCGGGAGACAAGCCCCTCATATAAAAAACTCCTTTTTTTTCTACTTTTTGTAATTGCAAATGTAAATTATTTGTTTAAATTTGTGATTACTATATTTGCAATGATTTTTACTACATACATACATACATACATACAAATATTTCAAGCCCTTCTAGCCTGCCAATATACCAAAACAATTGCTCCCATAATAAGTGTCCCGGGTGTTGTTAAAAAATATCTAAATTAGTGCTTGCTTTAATGTAGTTTGGTATTTTTTTCCATACATCAGCTGCTCTCTCAAGAGCCAATTAGTACACTTTTCATTCCTATAGAATCTTCTACATAGGCTGTCTGATAATTCTCTACTACTTTTTGATAGCCCCAGGTATTCCCAGAGATAGTTGTCTCTAAATTCCCGTGATACCTGAATAAGATTTCCTCTTAAATATCTATGAGACACTATACAAGTTTAGATATTTTAGTCTTTCATAATAACTTAAATGTTCACATCTACA
The DNA here is from genome assembly GCF_019279795.1 of Protopterus annectens. Classification (NCBI taxonomy): domain Eukaryota; kingdom Metazoa; phylum Chordata; order Ceratodontiformes; family Protopteridae; genus Protopterus; species Protopterus annectens. The sequence continues at coordinate 485,114,087 of NC_056728.1, forward strand.
AATGCCCTTGGTATATTTCTCCTGCACTCTTTCCAGTTTACTCATGCTTGTTTTCTGATAAGGTTTCCATATTGTTATTCCATACTCAATTTTAGGTCTAGTGTAATTAACAAACAATGGCTTCATCATTTCTGATTTCTAGATTTTATACAGTTTTTATACAACCTATAGAGTTATATAACTATTGTTAACCAATTGGTTGATATAATTAGAGAAACTCAAACTTGGATCTACCCATATACCCAGGTCCTTAAATTACTCTTCACTTTCATTTAAAATGTGTCTTGTATTAAATAAAATCATAAAAATAAAGAAAACTGCTCAGGAGCAAAACCATACAGAGAATAGCAAGCAGCATACAATGAGTATCTTCAGACCAGGAATATAAGAATAATCCAATCCAATGAAGCAAGATGCTATTAGCTTCTTTAAAACCAAATCTTTTATTAGCAGATATCTGGTAAGCGCTTTCGCCAAAGTGGCTTCTTCAAACCATAAGAGTATAAAGCAGTTCAAGACACACCTTATATACATTCCGGTACACCTTCAATTACTAATTAAACCTAATGATAACATCATAATTAATCCATATACATTTAAAGTGAACAATAAAATAGTATTACAATACACCTATACAAGAAGTAAAAACAAAATATTTAAAGCATCCTAAAGATATTATGTAAATAATATTTTTAATTAATCCATTAATAAAACAATTTATTATATAAAAAATAAAAAATGTTTAAAAAACTATTTAAAATGAAACCTTCTGCTTTTAAGGGCTGGTCTTAAAGGGACCTTATCATTAAGACTAGGGTGAATATGTGCTTGGAGTCTGATAATCCAGTTAGTTTCATTTCTTTCAGTATAATTCCTTAGGTCCCCTCACCTCAAACTAGGTGTATTAATATATAAAACTAAAAACTTAAAAGTATGTGACTTGTTGGTTTCTAAAACATGTTTAGACAAAGCATTGCTGTTTGACTGAGTACAGATCTGATATAGGTACTCCCTCACCCTGTCCTTAAGCCTTCTATCGGTTTTACCGACATAGAAGGCAGGGCAAGAAAAGCATAAAGCAAGATAAACTACATGTTCCATATCACAACTAGCATTGACATCAAAGCTAAAAAATTGAGATGTATTTGGATGTATAAACATTTTCGAATCACATATAAATGTGCAAAAATTGCACTTATTACATGGTTCGGTGCCTAAATGACTTCTATTTTCATGGAACGAAGTAGCATTTGTATACCATAAGAGTCTACATAAATTCTTCTTGTTTTTAAATAAAAATTGTGGGTATTCACCCACAATTTCCCTAATATTAGCATCAACTGTTAAACATTCCAATGCTTACACAAGATGGCTCTGGAAATCATGTGTGTAGAATAATGAGATTTTTTGTGTTGGTACATTAACGTTGGTGGCATTGCTTTCTATAGTATAATATTCGTTGCCCTGCTCTGAAAAATAAGGGCATACACTATCTAATCTAAAATGCTCTATACACTGAAAACCTATAGAAATTTCATCTTCTCTGTATTTCCTTATTAATAATCTTTTGTGGAGGGTTACCAATTCCGACTCAAAATTACCTTGCATATTATTTAACCTAGATACCCGGATTGCCTGACCTTTACTAATATTGGTAAAGACATATCTAGGATGCATACTTTCCCTGTGTAATAATGTATTTTTATAGCAAGGTTTTTTCTATACACCTGTGTTAAGTTTACCATTGCTAAGGCATACAATATCAACATCCAAGAAGGGGATACTACAAGCTGAAACTGTCAAAGTAAATTTCAAAAAACTAGTAAATGAATTAATTTCTTCAAAGAAACTGTTCAACTCATCCTCACTACCATTCTAAAGAAGAAACAAATCATCCACAAAACGTCTATAAAATATGACATGTTTCTTGTAAGAGGGCGAAGGAAAAAACTTCTGCTTTTCCCACATAGCCATGATTACTTTGTATTAAATACTCACCTTTCAATTTATGTCTCATAAATCTCATATGCTTAGTTTTTTATGTATTTTTCAGCATATTATTCTTTCTGTGCCCAAATTTTCACTTTAGTCATTCTTTTGCAGACATGCCCTATCTGTAATACCTGTAAACAGTTTACCCAGTTTCAGGTCATTTGCATATAGACTGGCAATTGATGGTAATCACCTGTAAGTTTGTTCGATGCTTTGTGTTTTGATCAAACTCACTGGTGATTATTCATTAAAAACTAAACAAAACAAAAAAAAAATATATATATATCTATATATATATATATATATATATATATATATATATATATATGTGTGTGTGTGTGTGTGTGTGTGTGTATGTAACAGGAAATCAAAGTATCAAAACTTCACTGTAAATAGATAGATACAAATAGAAATATAGCTATATAGATAAGATATAGATTCTCTGTCTCTCTCTCTCTCTATATATATATATATATATATATATATATATATATATATATATATACATAGAGAGTGAGAGAGAGATATGCTCAAATCAGCATTCATGAATTAATAAAGAAAGGGCTAGAGAGTGCTGGAAATTTCTGGACTATTTTTATTCATTTAGTTTGCTCTTTCTGACTGTGTCACTAGTATTGATTAATTTAACATCAACATAGAGTCTCTGTTCCTGTTTCAGGAATATGTTTTATTGACTGCCAGTGTTAATGCCCACAAAATTAATCATCACACCATGTAGGCTTTCCAAAGTACTTCCATTATATTATAAATATGTCCCTCATAGAAGAGTCATTCAGACAGATTAATAGTGAGAACACAGAAATTGTAGAGTTATTGCAAGACACATCAGAAGTCCTTTTAACTGGAAATTGGAGTTTAATGAAATGGCTTTTGCTGACTAAAAGAATCTTCTTAATTTATGCTGGAATGTTGTCCTAGTAATGACAGCATGGTGTATAATCATAATTACCATTTATTTTGTTCTTAACAGATTTAAAACAGTTCATCTGGGAATGATGAATAGATTTCCCGGTATTCTCCTAGAACTGACCTCGTCTGATTTGATTAAGTGCCAGATAATGATGAATCAAACATTTTTTTATGTTAAAAATAAAGTAGTAAGGATAGAGAATAGTCTGGTGTATGTATATATATATATATATATATATATATATATATATATATATATATGTATGTATACACACACACACACACACACACACACACACACACACACGACTGATGTTTGATTCACAGTTCGTTTTATTTTAATTTGTTAATTTTCTCTGATTGGATATAATTTAATATCAGTTGTTACACGAGCAGCAAATACTCTACTCTTGTAAGTTAGTTACTTTAAACCTATAAAAGGAGTTCTTTTGCTTGCTTTTAGATTTGTCCCTGGCTTCAGTCCTACATGCATAACTAGATGATAGCCACTATTCCATGCTGTATTACTTTCTCATTTGACAATAACTATTTATGATGGTCAGGCTAGTCACATACATTGCAATGGACCTGTACAAGTGGTCACCCTAACACTGTAGCCAGGGGGTTCTCAGTCTTTTTTCTGAACTTTATACATTCCCAAACTGCAGAACACTGATATAGACATGATTTGTATATTTAAGTCAAAGTCATCTTAGTTCATCTTCTTAGCAGTTCAATACAAGGTTACAAAATGAAAATATTTCAACTGTGAGAGTAGTTAAGCCTGCAAATCTACACAAATAAAAGTTCTCCACACCCATCCACACTCGGTATTAACCATTTAGCTGGTTGTGAGAGCACACTTTTAATCCCCTCCTCCAAATGATAGGCCACCCTGGAGGCAGAGGGATATGTCTCCTGCATTGCATAAATGGATTATAATGGCTTATACTACACATGTTTATTAAGGCTGGCAATGTTTCATCACACTAAGGACCACAAGGTAAAGGGCCTCCTATGAGTCTTCGGCTTTACCGCGCTCTTTTTGTTGGATCTTCCTGGATGTTTCCCAGCCACTTTTCTGATTATGTTTTCTTCACTCAGAACAACTTTACTGAGTGAAAGATGAAAACAGCCCCTTTCCTTTGCTACAGTTTTACCACACTTTCGTCTACTGCACCATAGAAGTCTAGACGAAAGCGCTAAATCTTATGGAGTTTTGGATGTGAATAAAAGACTGTTCATTTTTTCAATATACATTGAGTGGACTGCTGTGGCTTTTGAAGTGGTTGGGAATCCTGTGCCTATTATAAATAATTAAATAATGCTTAGGACTGTTGAACAAAAGTTCAACAGTCCGAATCCACTATCACTGAACACACTTTAGCAAAAGCGCTTTCACTGAAAAAGTGTTTTCACTACAGTATGTTAAACAAAAAAAAAAACAAAAAAAATTAAATTAACATTTTTGCAGGGGGGCAAGCTCCCCTGTGCCGCCCAAACCCCCTACTTTGATATTCTCACTCTGAGATCGCACTACAGTGGGGAAAAGGGAATTTTCCCTTATCTGCACCATAGTACGACCTCTGCAACAGGCATTCTTACGCGAAAGTGCTTCTTCGGTGAAAAGCACTTTCATGTAAGTATGCCTGACAGTTAGTGATTCAGTGAAAATTTCATTCAATGATCAGTATGGATCCCATATACATATACCTATAGTTAATATATATACACACACAAATATATATATATATATATATATATATATATATATATATATATATATATATATATATCAGAGATTGTTACTAGGCTAATGGCCTGGGGATCTTTAAAAGCCTAGCCAAGTTTTCCCAAAAGAATAATGATGTCCTGTATCCAAACAGGATATATATATAGTGGATGTCAGCAACATGAGCTTAAACATTAAGAAATTAAATTTACTTAATAAAGAACAGTGCAATTACAGATCAAAATATATCTGTGTAGGCATGCATAGAGAAGTAAAATAAGAAGGTAATAAGAGAGATTGCTGCATACAGAAAAAAAACTAAATCTCCCAATAACTAAGGTCCCTGGCTGTTGCTTATTCCAGGAATACTGCCCTTTAATGTCATAAGTTAGATAAATTAATAACTAGTTCTTATAAATGGAGTCACTATAAAATAGACAGCATCATCTCCTGTTCAGCATAACCTATTACAGTTATGATTACAGCAATTAGTTTGTATATAAGTTACTTAAGTTAGTAAACTTCTATTGTGATGTGTTTGTATAAAATAAAGCTGTTTGAACAGAACCCACAAAGACTCTTTTGTTGTGTCCAAAGTAGGAGAGCGACATGGTGTCAGAAGTGGGATCTCAATGAATAATATTTGGAGCCATGAGGTGCAGAGATGACAGTGAAGGTAAACTAAAAGAAATGAGCATGAAAAATGGCCAGAAAAGAATCAAAGGTAATGAGAATTTGCATGAACTCCTTATTCTATAAAAAGGACAAAACGGGCATTACAAGGGCACAAACCACATTATTAAATAAGTTAGAGGTGCGAAAGGTTTATTAACTAAGGAAATGTTTAAAGTAAAGATATTTGATGAAACAATTAATAGAAAAGCAAAACAAGCAAGTTTAAAGCAAAATGAGTATGTTTAAGGCAAACAAGCATGTTTAGAGTAAAATGAGCACAAGAAAAGTACAATCGGCATGTAAAGCAAAATGAATATCATAAGGGGAAAAAGTGCACATTAAGTGTAAATAAAGTAAAGTGACTGCATGTTTTGGCAAAGTGCTGTGTTTTGGCCTTACTACGACTTCATATTGTATCAAGGCCATAACTAAAGTTATTCGAAGTATCTCAAAGTGTGTAAAAGTGATTGCAGTGTGTGCTTATTACTGTGTATGTATTCCAAAGAGTTTATTTGTGTGCAAAGTATAAATATTTCGTGAAGTGCAGTCAAAGTATAGCCATTTCGAGAAGTTTCTTATGCTGGGTGTGTCTATTTGCAAAGTGCCACCATTACAAAGTATTTCTTGCA
>NC_056728.1:485125044-485130044 GCF_019279795.1 Protopterus annectens
GGCAAAACTGCAATCCAAATTGCAGCTTGCTACAGATCACCCACCATGTCCCAGGACTCCCATTCTGCATTTCTGGAAATACTAGGAAACATAAAGGTCCTACCAAACACTTTGATATTGGGTGATTTCAATTACCCAAACATTAACTGGGAGAACTATTCAAGTACTAACTCCCTTGCCCAACATTTCCCAGAATTTATAAACTCAAATGCCCTGGATCAACTGGTCAGCACCCCTACCAAAGGTGACAACATATTGGACCTGGTCATCACCAACATGGGCGACTGGTGTTCCACAGCAGAGGTCAACTTCTTGCTGGTTATATTTGACCATAAACTAATCACTCTGGATAACCACATTCCACCCCCACTCCTGGTCAAAAAAAACACCGTGAAAAACTTTTCAAAAGCAAACTTCACGTTACTTAAGACCGAGGTGGAAAGTTTCAAAGCCCCCATGCTAAAGGATAACGCTGTCCAAGCTGCAAAATCCTTTATTAATGCACTCTATGGGCACCTACAAGAATGTATGGATCGCGCTATCCCATGCAAAACCAAGACTCACTCCTCCAAGAAAAGGAAACCAGTCTGGTGGACCCCTGCCATAAACAAGCTATACAATAGAAGGAGGAAACTAGTACAGAAAAGAGTAAAATCCCAAGAAAGGAAGACATCCCTGATCAGTATCAGCAAGAAACTATGATCCCTCATAAAATCATCCAAGGCTAGCTTTGAAAGAAAAATTGCCAAGGACTCCAAAGATAACCACAACGCATTCATTGGCTATGTCAAGAATCTAAGTGGCAATTCTCAGATCTGCTCAGAGTTAGTGCAGAATGGCACAAAATACACTGAACCGACCGATATTGCCAACATCCTGGCAGACAGGTTCAGTGCAAACTTCACCCCTCTCTCACCCCCAAAAGGGCCCATAACCATACCAGAAGAATGTAGTGCCCCTAAAATCACAGACACACAGGTTAAAACAGCCCTCTCCAAAGCCAAAAACACAGCATCAATGGGACTTGACAGTGTCCCAGGCTGCGTCCTACATGAGCTCAAAGATGAACTAACCCTTCACCTAAACACACTGTTTAAACTCAGCCTCTCCACAGGCTATGTGCCCATAGAGTGGTGCACAGCAATGGCTATTCTGCTCCACAAAGGTGGAGCCACAACAGACCCCGGGAACTATCGCCCTATAAGCCTAACTAGCATGGTCTGCAAGGCTATGGAGCGCAACATCATGGATCTCATTAACAGAGACATTGGGAACCTATAAACACTGGACCCTACCCAGTTCGGCTTTGTTAAGGGCAGATCATGTCTCCTAAACCTGATGGATTTTTTTGAGACAGTTACCGAGGCTATAGATGAGGGGAAGGTGGTCCACATCACCTACCTAGTCCTCGCAAAGGCCTTTGACACCATTCCCCATTCAGGTATTATAGACAAGCTCACTAGCCTGAACATAAACCCCTATGTCACAAGATGGGTTGCCAACTGGCTCACGGACAGAACCCACATGGTAAGAGTTGTGGGAGCTAAGTCTGACTCTAAACCGGTTACAAGTGGTGTTCCCCAGGGCTCAGTCTTAGGACCCCTCCTGTTCGGCATATACTTCTCAGAGGTACAGGCAAGCACAGGAGGACTATGGCTGACAAAGTTCACAGAGGACTGCAAACTAGGAGCTATAATTGACTTTCTGGCTGGCACAGACATCCTCCAAAAGGGTCTCACTGAGACAGATACCTGGTGTCAAAACCATGGCCTCAAGCTAAATGCCAAAAAATGCATAGTCATCCCCTTTGGAAAAAAACAAAGTACCGACAAACTACCACATAGGTGGTCACCCTCTAAATACGGAAGATGTAATAAGGGATCTGGGGACCCAAGTAGATAATAACCTCTCCTTTGATAATTACATTGCCAAAGTGGTTAGAAAAATCCTTCTATATGGCCCACCTAATCACAAAAGGGTTTGCATCCAGATCAAATGAGGTCATTCTGCCCCTCTGCGCATCACTCATCAGACCCATCATAGAGTACAACGCCCTATTTGGGATATACCTTACAAGACACTCTCAAATTCTTCAAGACCACCCTTAATGATTGGATGGGCACAGGTAAATTTATTACAGACCTGACCAGCTTTGCTCTTCTGGAACTTGGAAGCACTTCATATGGGTGAGTATTGACAGTGTGTATATGGCTTAAAGATTTACATGCTGTTTAATTTCTATGATTCTATGATCTTGGACCCCAGCCATCACATGGAGACATCAGCATCTGTTTACCCATCCTAGCTAATTGCCAAATGACAGCTCCAATTTGTTTAACTTTAAAGAGAAAATCTGCCATTTAAAGTGCCATTTACTACCATTAAGTGTCCACTGGTGACAGGAGAGTTGTTTCCTCTGTATCTCAAGTGGCGTGTTCTACCTCCTCCCTGTGACTGGATTTTTGAAATTCAAATGATTGACTGACACAAATATTTTATTTATCCTTTGTTGACTGGGTTAGTCCCATTAAGCTGGTGGCCTAATTTCAGGGGAAACCCAGTGTGGTTACTTATACTACTAGGAGAAATTTGGTCAAGGCATTGGGGAACTTCCTTTACTCTTTTCAGTAGGTGCATCTACCTGGGCTACAACTGACTCAAGTAAATGGGGCCACAGTTTAACATCGTATCTGAAGGACAACACAGTCAGGAGTGCAGCATCCCCCTTTTGCTGTACTACAGTGTCAGTAATTCATGTACCTGTTATGGGAATAGAACCTAAAACCATTTTCAGCAAAGGCAAATGTGCTAGTCTAATAGGACTAACTCTATCAACAAAGACAAGAATGCACACATTTGTGTGATACAGCTGAGAATATGCTACCTCTCTAGGCTGCCACTTGGTTTCAACTGTCATTTCCCCACATTCTATATAAAAGAGAATAAACCAGCCACTTACTCCCTACTAATTCCCTCCCTCAAGAATGGCTCCTGTTTAATGGACTTTATTATCCTTACAAGATTGATTAATAGTCTTCAAATATGTTTGGATATCTGATGATACTTTAGATACTTTCCAACTATGTGTTCACTGAAGAGCAACAGCACACTTATGTGAAAAGGCATTAATTCTGCTTGACTTTGAATCAATACCCTGAAGATCAGTAAAGACTTTTTCAGCATTACTTCAAACTGTTAGAGTGTGAAGGACCTCTCACAGACTGTATAAGAGACTGGCATTTTCATGCACTTATATCCAGAACCTGTGACCAGATATAATTTATAAGACATCTTTGTCATAAGTGGTCTCAAGCCATTGATAATGTAAAATAAATTTAACCGATTATTACTGTGGTAATATATATACTGTAACTGATTATTACTGTGGTGATATATACTGTAACCGATTATTACTGTGGTAATATATACTGTAACCGATTATCACTGTGGTAATATATACTATAACATTTTATTACTGTGATAATATATACAGCCTTCTTTTCCCTTCATGGTCAAATGCAGTTCTAATATAGGTTCATAGGTTCATAGGTTGGTACTGGGTTATCTGCCCGAAGGCATATATTAGCCCAGCCACGTTGTGCGGTATTCACCGCCCCTTTAGTAGTTCCCTAGACCCTTGTACTAGCAGCTAGTACCCTTGGCCCCTATCTAGTAGTGCTGTTGGTGTGATCCCCGGTGTGAACTTTCTGTTACCCATCCACTCATCAAGGTTCCTCTTGAAGAGTGACAGTGAGGGGCTCTGTCTTATGTAGACCGGGACCCTGTTCCATAGTAAGGGAAGTCTCTGTGAAGGGAATCTATCCCTCCAGCATGTTCTATTCATTGCTGTGTTGAGGATTATATCCCTAGAGCGTGTAGCTCGAGTAGATTTGGTTTTGCTAAGATGAAGCATGTTCAACAATTCTGGGTTGGACATGGCTCTGTACGTTAGACAGAGATCGCCTGTGAGAAAGCGGTATGCAACAGAGAACAGTCTTAGCTTTTTCAATCGTGCTGCATAGGACAACTGTTTGAGGCCAGTAATCCTTTTAGTTAGGTACCTCTGTGGTCTCTCCAGCTGCTGGAGATGTCTAGCCAGGTACATTCCAATTGGTGCATTGCACTCAATAATGGGTCTGATGAGGGAAGAGTAGAGGGGCACCATTACATCCTTAGATCTTATATCTAACATGTGCTCTCTCTAGACACCTTATGCAATGTCTTTCACTGCTGAAAGAGAGAAAGGTTATTTCAGCTGATCAATAAAGATCTCACCCAACAGTATAAAAATTTAGGCGACACCTTCAAGAAAGGCACATGATCAGATAAGAATATACGTTTCAATATGGATTTGTCAGTTGTCCAGATGCTGCTCTTTCTAACTGATTAGCCTTTTCTGTCATTTCCTATTTCCCCACATTATTTTATTCCTACATTGTACTGCGGTGGTGGTGCTGCGGTAGCATTGTCGCCTCACAGTAAGATGTTGTCCTGCTCGATTCTCAGCTAGAGCGTCTTCTGTGTGGAGACATGTGTGAATGGGCATACCTTCGTTGAAGGTTGTACATCAGGGCTGGCAACTTGGCATGTAAAAAATCTACTGCCAATCATTAGAGGACTGGAGTTCCGCTGTGGTGACCCCTAACCAGGAAAAGCCGAAAGACACAGAATTTTATTCCTCCATTGTGAGAATGGCCATTCTTACAGCACCTGCCTATGAATATGTTCATTATGAGGTCAGACAGCTAGTCTGTGGGAATGTATATGTGCATGTCTCAGAAAGGCATGACTATTCTGCTGTTGGAATCTTCTGTAAGATCCTGAAGAATTGATATAAAACAAATATTTTCAGGGAAAATGAAGGTACACTGAATATCATCAAATTTCCCACACGTCAAATTCCAGTACATATTTGGATGAAAATAATCAGCTACAACACACACACATACCCACAATGACCTTGTTCTTTTCCCATCCCTTATTATTTAAAATAATCAGCT
>NC_056728.1:485137544-485150044 GCF_019279795.1 Protopterus annectens
TTGGGAGGCCTGATTTCTATTTGTGTTATATTTTTCTGGGGCACCCTAGTGAATGTTTTACCCATTCAGGAGTAAGGTACTTGTTGCAATAACTGCTTGTCTATAAATCAAAACTTGCTGTTAACTGTTTGTATTAATTTAGAATGTACTTTACTTTCTTTTTCTTGGTTTGATGTACCTTACAAGTTCCTTATCTTATATTTATTTTAATTTCTTTTTTGTAAAAGTTTTAAAACTAATAAAAATATTTTTGAAAAAAAAAAAAAAAGGTAATACACATACCTTCTCTGTGTATGCACACAGCCATTGGCCTCAACCTATGGTTTCCTAAATGTAGTAGAATAGCAGCCCCTGTTGGTAGAACTTGACAGTTATTTTCCTGTTTGTTATGTTATTTTTATGTCTCTTCCCACATTAACTCCAGGATCCCATAGAAAAAAGCAAATGCATTCACTAGTGGGCAGGTACATAGTTCAGGAATGGAAAAGGAAGGCAGGATGGTAAAGCATCTCCACTATGCTACACTGACACTTTTGGAATCCAGCACCCTGATTACTTTAACATGTGACAGTTTGATAAAACAACAAAGAAATTAATGAATAAATGAATATCTTTGTATGTTTGATATATATCTTACTTAATGACTTTCTCTTTGTTCTTAACTAACATGACAAAGAGATGTTAATTAAGGGTAAAAGACTATAACATTCTGTATGTCTGATGAGCATGCCATAGTAATAGTACCTGTAGCATATCAGGAGTTTAATCAGAGTGCCACAAGGTAGGAATAATAAAAAAACACAGCACCTCTCACAGTTAGGATGTTAAATACAATGGCACACAGAACATAATGGGTCATTATAAAGGTCTTTCATTTGTAGTTAGATGTCATGATCACATGATATGCACATATTATTAGATAAAATATATTGTAGCTGGAATTTGTATTACAAGAAACTTCTTACCATAGTTAATATAACAGCAGCAATACCATATCGCAACACCCTCAGCATCTTGTATAAGTACATCATGGCAAGGCACGTTGGGGGTCATGAGCAACACACTGTCTGAAGCTACTTTTATCTACAGAGCAAATGCTGGAAATATCTAAAGAAATCTTTCCTGTACAAAGCAGACAATGGACATATCTGGAAAAGAACTCCATTATATAAAAGGGGTGACAACAATGTATGTCATTTACCTTAGAAATTTCATTGCATGTTGCTTGAAATACTCTCACTTTAAGTCTCTTGAACTGTATAACAGATGAGATAACATATATCTCTTATTATATCCCAAATTTTGTGGAAGCTACTTCAACATAAAAGAAATCATCAAATTTGCAGAAACACCTGCTGCCAAACAGCTGCAAAACATTTCTCAGAAAAAGCATATGGATTCATAGCCTCTGCATTTACCATTCATTTTTAGTTTGAAAAACTTTACCCTGTGCTTTTTTTTGTTTTTGTTTTTGTGTTTTGTTTACAGTTCTGATTCCATTTTCGATTATAGCCCTTTACAGCTTATGAAAAATATTTAAAGCTGACCCCTTTGTCACAACAACACAGACAACATGAATTAACATGCATACATTAACACACACACACACACACACACACACACACACACACACACACACACACACACACACACACACACACACACACACACGTATACAGACAATCATAGATCATACACACACACACACACACACACACACACACACACACACACACGTACACACAGGCGCACGCCCACACACACGCATATATTCACACACGCACACACGTAGCCCACACACACACACACACACACACACACACACACACACACACACACACACACACACACACACACACACACACACTCACACACACTCACACTTCATAAGTAGTGGTGCAGATTATTAATCCCCAGTCACTTAACTAAGAGAAACATTATCACACATTGCATTGATGTCTGTATATCAGGACTCACTTCTGATAAAAAAAAAAAATGAAACTATAATGATTGTAAAAAAAGAACAAATGGTCTCTTTTGGTGATCCTTCAACTAGAAGACAAAAAAAACAAAACAAAAATAAAAAAAAAACATAACAATACCTTCAGACATTCTACTGAAATACATGCCACTGCAGAGAAAGGTAATGTCTCTATCTGAGGTCAGCATTTGTCCACTCTTAAGAACTGCCTGGGCAATGTCCCAACTCTGTTTTCTAAACTGACAGATAATTTGTCAGAACTTGTTTGAGGCCATCCAAAAGTCATTCTCTATGCTTCTCCTAACTCCTTCTATACCCAGGCCTTCACTTTGGTCGCAGCTACAATTGCTGCTCTCCTGTCTTTCCCCCAAGTAAAATCTAGACACATTCACTTCTAACATTGCATACAAGGCTACTTGATTTAACTGACTGCTTCTTGCTCCTCTGGCTTCTACCATAACATTATAGCATTATTGCCCTAACAAGTAGTGGCTATGGTTTGGTCACAGATTCTGCATCACTTAATCTGGTCATGCATAGTCCAGCCAGAGTCCACATCCCTGATATCTCCAGGCACATGAGAGAAGCTCTTGTTACTTAAGCTCACTGTATAGAAACATTGCTCATACATACACAGGTCACACTTACTACCTGCTCAGATTTCTGTTGTGGCCTTTTGTCCCAATTCAGCACCAGGTGATTATTAATAGATAGCCGATCACCTCTGATGACCCAATTATCTGCAATGGATGCCCTCAGTTCTGCAAAATAAAAATGAGCAAAACAGTGGCCATTTGCTCTAACATGTTACAATCTCATGAAACACTTATGAGAGCATCCTTATGTTTCTAAACTGTGCTTGTTATGGACAATCCATACTAGCACAGAAATCGAAAAGAAATTTACCATTCTGGTACAGATCAGGTAGGCTCTTCCTCCCAGTTACAACTCACTAGGTATCTTCAGATTGTTAGAATCTAATAGTAAAACAAAAGAATCCATAAGTGGTATGTTTTTGAGCACAATACCTAGAAACACTGTAAAGGTTAGATACTTTGTATAGCTATCATGTATAAATGCACAAACAACAGACAGTATTTTTGCTTCTGAAACTCACAGCAACATTGATGTGACATTCTACAAACATCAACTCTACAGCTCAACAGCAGAAAGGCAGGAACTTTTGCATATCCTCGCCATCCATCCATCCATCCACAACCCCTTTTTCCCTTTTTGCACATGGGGTGGGTGTCACTTCAACAGTGGCAATCATCTAGAGCCAAGGTTTACACTGTCAAATGGCTAGCCCTGCTGCCCATCTTCACATAATATCTCTGAGAATCATCTCGAGAGAAGAGAGTTAAGCAACAGAGGCCAGAGGACATATAAACAGTTTAATATTCAATTGTGCGATTAATTTAACTGCTGTGATTTTCTGTTGAAAGTCAGTTATGGGTTTGGGATGTATGTGTGAGTGTTTGTGGGTAAGGGTTGAGTAAGGGTTAGGTAAGGGGATAGTTTTGAGTGTTGTTCATATGTATAATGCATGGATGAGTATCTACTTGTGCTTAGTGGTGCTGTTAGGAGAAAGTTTTTTTTTCATTTCTTAAAGTTGAGTTAGCATGTATAATTAAGGTAGATAAGGAGAGAAAAACATTTGTTTTACTTTTTTTGTTGTGGTGACTTTTGATATTTCAAGTCTTGAAGTTGAGTACTGTTTGATTTAAAATGGTTGACTTTGTGAGTGTCAAAGTTTCTTGAATTCTAACACTGCTAGAATTCTCACAGAAAGAGATAGAGAGGGTGTGATGGGGAAAATGTTATAGATATATAGATATTCATAGTAACAGTGACACCAGAAAAATATTATTGTTTTGTAAATGAACAGAGGAATTAGAGCTTACTAAAAATATAGCACCCCAAGTACTTTCCAGAGAAGTGAAATTTGGAACAGACGAATTTGTCACAGGACGACCTTGGATGAGTAAAGTGGGGGGGGGCTGGAAGTAGGGTAATAGGTAGGTTAGGTCTGTGTGAGTAGAGAGTGGGTATGAAAGAGTTAATTATGGTGGGAGAGGAGGGAGGAAGTGAGGTAAGGCTAAGGGTGGGTCTTAAGGGGTTTTGTAGGGGAAATTGGTATGAGTAAGTACATTTTGGTGTGGTCTTGTTGCCCTCCCAGCTCTCCCATGTTAGTGATGGCTTGAGGGGTGGAGAAGAGGGTCAGGCTTGACCCTCTTCTGTCCCCCTCAGTAGGATATTTGGAATTGGGATGGTGATTTGATGGTGGATGACTTGGAATGGAAATATGGAATTGATGATGATATTGAGGTGAGTGGGGATGCTGCCTTCAGGATTACTATGACTTGGCATGGAAATATGGAACTTGATGATATTAAGGTGAGCAGGGATGCTGCCTTCATGGTTACTAGGATATGTGAGTAAGTGGGAGATGCTGCTTATTCAGGGTGAGCGGGTGCACTGCCCTTATGTTTACTATCTTATTTGTTGCAATGTTGGATTCTGTGTGCTTTAATAAAGTGTGATGTTTGCTGTTCATTTTCATTACAATAAAGGTTGTCAAATGTCTTTGGGTGTTTGTGTTTTATTAGGACCATGACAAACAAATTGTACAGCTGTTCATGCCTGCAGAATAGCTTTTTTAACTGTTTACTCTCAGGTTGGTTGTGAACATTTTTTTTAGACTCTTGTGACAAGTTTTAGCTTTCATTAACATAAGTAGTATCTGCTCCATTCCACAAGGCAGGGAGATGTTGTAAAGAGTATAACACTGTGGACTGTCATTCCAGCATTGCATGTCAAAGACCTCTCTAAACAAGTATAACAAAAAAAAAAAAGCACAATAGGCCTGAGACTTGATTTTTTTTTTATCTGCAGGGTATTCTAAAAATGGCAGAGTAGAAATCAAAGGGCTTTAACATGCAGAGCAATATTAAATAATAAACTTTAATCAGGACATTCAGTCACTCTGATAATATGGTATCAATTGGCCCGACAAGTAGGTAATATTTTGGAGCAGTCTATTTGAAAGTTTTGCAAGGAGAAGCAATACAAAATGCTATATTCTGCCGCTAGTTATGGTCATTAACTATTTGACACTAGTTATGGTCATTAACTTTTCTTTACTTCCCTATACATTATAT
This sequence comes from Protopterus annectens, assembly GCF_019279795.1. Lineage (NCBI taxonomy): Eukaryota > Metazoa > Chordata > Ceratodontiformes > Protopteridae > Protopterus > Protopterus annectens. The sequence goes on from NC_056728.1 coordinate 485,142,687, forward strand.
GGGCTCTGACACAGAATTAAGGTTCATAAAGGAGTTAAAAGTACATCAGCTCAGTTTAAACAACTGCAAAATCTACAGGTCACCTTGACTTGGACTTAGTTAACCAGCACCCTCTGTCTTTTTTGTCTTACATTATACATCTCTGACATGCATGCAGTTTATACTTGTAATCACTATAAAAGGTTGTCATACCATGGATATCATTTTGGCTGATGCCATCCTTCTTTGATTAACTAACTATTACACTTTTAACTATTGTGATTATAGAAGAATTGTGTTTTGTTACTTTTGCTAGAATTAAGCAATTCAATTCCTTGCAGCTTGATTTCATTAATTTTAACTGACATTTTAGAATATAGTGGAATGTAGCTGGTTAACAAATATTAGATAAATCGATTATAAAATAAATAAAGATAATGTCAACTACTTTTCAGTATAATGCCTAGTGTAAATGTCAGCATCTGCTAATAAGTTTTGCCCTATGAAGTTGGGTTTGTATTTTCTTCCTTTGGATTTTTTTAACTAAACAATTTATGTACCAGTTTAGCAAACAACTAAAATAAAAATAAGTTCATAGGCAAATAAATAGATAATTACTGTCTTTGTGCCTCTATTAGTAAGGGAAATGATATTAATATAATTTGTAGGAACGGGCTTTCTCTTGTGGAAATAGGTTTTGTTATCAGTCTCACATTCACTGCATTGTTTTTCAATAATAGTTAGATTTATCTTAAATGCTATCATTTATAGTACAGAACAGATTAAGTATTCATTTCTGTAAAATAGGACTTCTACAGTGCAGTTAAAAATGCCTGCATAACTGGTTAGACTTCTAATCCTGTGATTCATTCTGATGGATTATACTCTAATAATTATCAGAGATGTGCAGATTAAAAAACTGCCCAAAGAATCTGTTGAACTATACCATGAAACTGCTAGAATGTCACCTCAATGATTCACAGTGAAAAAAAAAAATAATAAATAAATCAAACTGGTGTATCTGCTAATCTTTATTTTATTTTATAAACATTTTAATTAGGCATGCATGCTGACATTGAGAGTGCATTGATGTGGGAGTGTGAAGGGAATATCAAGGAGTGCTTTGAGATACCTGCATGGGATTAATCTCCTTATAACTCTTTTACCATCTCTGAGCATTGTTCTCTAACTCAGGCAGGTATCTACTTAAAAACAATAATCAAAACTACTGCGTTTTTCTCAATGTGACCTATATCTACATACAAGTCAAGATCAAGATAGTGGATGATCATAAATTATTATCTATATGCTGACAAAGGATTCTGAAACATAATACATTAATTTATTTACTGAATATCTGTTAACTGGGTAAGTGTACTGGTCTGAGGACCCTCTTCAGCCATGACCTGGACAAATGTGGCAAAAGTCAGAAACAAACAGCAAAAATAGATTGCAATCAGGTGTTAAATACATTGAAAACACAGATGTAATAAAATAAAACAATTAATTTAAGAATATATTAAGTAGAAAAGTAAAGTCTAAATATAAAATGTTCCACATAAAATGCAAATGCTAATCATAGTACAAAGTGTAATGCATATTAATGTAAGTATAAAAAACTAATTTTCTTTTCATAGGCATATGTAATTATGCAAACCTTTCTACTGCTGTGTTTATGTTCAACCAAACTAATCTAAGGAAATGTTGCTGAGCTGTTCAGGCATAAGAAGACAACGAAAACAGCAGATCGCCTCTCTACACTACATGTATCACTGCAATAAACTATATTAGAGTCCACATAGCCTACAGTATAAAAAGTCAGTACTGCGTAGTATTTCCAGACCTAAGCCATCAGCCAATTGAAAGGATGGATTTCCAGATTACATTTCATAAGGTCCATTAATAATCTAAACAGCTTCATAAGAGCTGTGATAGACTGGCTGTAGAAAGGAATTTCAGAGTGCTTTTGGTGTCTTCCATTAAAAGCAGGAGTTATGTGATAGTCATTACCTACAGTAAAATGAAATTCACTTAAACGATTAACTGATAAAAGGGTAAATCTGCTCGGAGAATACATCTTCTGTGCATCATTTTATCCTTGTATGAAGTATTGAGTTAGTCTGGTTTCATGGATAACTAATGACACTAAAAAGCTGCTAAACAAATACACTTATTGACCAGTAAAGTTTTATGTTTTATACCTAAATGCTGCATATCTTAAAACCCACATTTCCTATTTGCTGTTGCTAATTTTTGAAGCACAGAGTGCTGTATGTCATGAAAACACATTCGGTCCATAAAGCAAGAAACATAGTTTTATATACTGCATTGGCGCTTTGTTTTATTATGCCTTAATGTTTTGTGCAGCACATACCTTGCAGAAGCAGTTTTCAAGACATTATGTGCTGCAGTACTTGATGAGTTTTCTGAACAAATTAGCCACTTGTTTTATACACAGACATGAGCATACCAATGTGCATGCCTCTAAATATATACACGCAGGAAAATACAATCTTTCTTAAAGTTGCTGTCTTCATTCTCAGATATTAATGGATAAATATTGAACAAAGTGGAGGTTGGCATTACTTATATGTATAAGCCGTATTTGAAACAGATATGATAGCTTTTGTAATGACAGGTAACTCGTGCTTCTTTTCTTATTTATGAACAAATATTGCACATTAGCATTTAAAAACTTAATCTGTATAATGATGAAACTCAAAATGACTTTGCTGTTGGTGTATTTCATGGACTAACTCTCCTGCATAAGCACTTTTCTCAGTCAAGTATGCATTTTAAAGAAAGCAGATTTGAGAAAGAGAATCGATAATAGCTGTCAGCAAATGGTTACCCCCTTTCATTTTGCCTTTGACAAGCAATTAGATGACCCCATTTAATCAGAATGACTTACTACTTAGAAACTCTTTAAGGAATTAGCCTTTGATTCATGCTGTTCTTAAATGATTCATGAAAGGGCAGAAACTGCATAAGGACTATACACAGTCATGTATTAATTGTATTCTGGAAAAACTGTTACTTAAGGCAGAAATGTGTTTTTTATTTGATAGCAAAAATCAGTGAAAACATTTCTTTAAAGTGATATATATGCATTGTGTCAAAAACCTAACATAATTTTACTTATTAAAAAGTAAATAGTGACACTTGTAAGCATTAGATGTAATGCTTGCCATTTTAGTAACATAGATTAAAAATTAAACAGTATTTAAAGCATACATTTCATTAGATGCATTTAGCTAGAGGCTCTGTTGCAGACTGGGGTGCCACTTTGATATTCTAAAATTGCAGAAATTTTAATTAAGCCAAGGGCTGTTTTTAAATGAATGTGAAAAGTAGTACAACTTTATTCTGCGAGATATTTCAAGCTGTACAATTTACTGACAAATTGTTGTACTATGAATTAAACATGGGTTAATGAAATAATTACTCTGCAAGTTACCGATAAAACAAGATGATCCTAATTTAGAAATCGCAGCTGAGCAGCATCAGACTTTGCAAACTGATTTAGGTTCATAGATTAGTACTAGGCTAACTGTCCTTGCAAGCCATTTTAAGCCTAGCCAGTTATCCCCTATAAGATTCAAACCCTGTACCTTGTGTTTGTAAGGCAAACACCTTAACCATTAGGCCACCCTTGATTGTAAGTAACTCACAGTTTTACAAACTGCCATTGTACCAATTTAAATAATGAAAAAAATTGTGCTGTTTTCTGGTTTCCTGCAATATATGCTTTTTCTTTTTTCTTTTCTGGCCAAACAGCATACTATTAGGGATTTTGTCTCATTGTAGTTCTTTGAATTTTATAGATTATAATGGACTATTTCAGTTATAATCAATTAGATAATTGTATCTAAGATGTCAGATGCTCAACCACTTAAACTTTGTTTTGTGTAGTCAATGTGAGAGTGTGTGTTATTTAATCTTTACAACAGTGTGTAAACTGCAGAATATGACATCATACTGAGGACACAAAGGGTTACTACTGCCACTCATAATCCATTTCATTGAGTACCTTTGTTTCTACTGCCACTCATAAACCATTCCAATGAGTACCTTTGTTACTACTGCCACTCATAAACCATTCCAATGAGTACCTTTGTTACTACTGCCACTCATAAACCATTCCAATGAGTACCTTTGTTACTACTGCCACTCATAAACCATTCCAATGAGTACCTTTGTTACTACTGCCACTCATAAACCATTCCAATGAGTACCTTTGTTACTACTGCCACTCATAAACCATTCCAATGAGTACCTTTGCTCAGTCTAATACAGACTATATATGTTAACTGATATTCATGACCATCTAGCTCCCATTGTGTATGAGTGCTGGTGTTTTTCAGCATGATGTAAAACTGCATTGCCTATTTGGCAGAACTGTAAGAACCCAATGATCGAAATAGGATGCTCTTGGCCTTCTTGTTAGTCTACATAACTGCACTGCTGCCCACATTGTTTTCTTATCAGGTCTTCATAACCCCATTACAACAATGGAAGTTTCATACTCATGGCTTTGAAGTGAAGGTTATGGAAACCTATTCCCCTTTTTCAGGCCTCTTGTGCCATCCTTTGTTATCAAAGCACTGGACATTACAGCACCTCTTCTTTAGAACCCTCATGACAATATTTGATGCAAGTATGCCTCCTGCCAACCCTGAGTATCAAACCACCATGTGTCCTTTCCAGCTGAAGCTGCCATCAGGATTCCCAAAGCTGAAAGCACTTTTGCTTATCTGTCATCTTTGTAGTACCCCTTAAGTCAGGATGACTGTTGCCTTGAATGTCAGATCTTGCACTGTTATAATGTTTCGGTGGACTGTACCTCGTGTTTCCTAGAATAGCTGCCTAAGGTATGCCAGTAAAGCACATAAGACATTTAGTAAGCTCACATCTATTTACTTTATCTGGGCCTCTTATATAAGTATGTTCTATGCTCTGTGACTCATAATGCAGACATTCACAGTTTACAGCTTACTGTATATACTAAAAAAGATCATCCTTGTCCGCAGTGGAAGCATTGCAAGATGACCCTAAAGTGTGTTGCTTGAAATGTTGTTGTAGCAATGCATATTCTGACTGCTTGCACACAGTAGTTATGAAGCTAGTATACAGACATAGTGCTCAATGACAAATGTTACAACACAGTCTGTGCAAGGACAAGAGCTGTGACTACCTATGACAGGATAAGAGTCATGGTTTCACACTGGTGTTCTAGTCTGCATCTAACTCTTACATCGAGATTCCAGAACAAAGCACACAGGACTGTCTGGATTTCACCATTAAAGAGAAATCTATGTCCACATGCCACAAATAGTTTGTAATGTACTCCTCTGAGCACAGCAGAACTGATTGGTTTATTTGGCAGTACTTATGTTTACTTATTTTTTTAAATAAAACTCCTTTATTTTATAAATATGGCATCAAAGGAGAGTTTTAATAACACAAAACAAATAAAATAAATACTAAATAAATCATAGCTGTGCAATATCTACATAGTTTATATTGCCCATTGAAGAAACACTTGTCTATTTAGTCCCTGTGGACAGTTTCTACTCATAATAACATCTTTTATAAGAACAAATGAAATATTCAACATCAGATTCATTTCTCATGTGTACTGATGACAAACATTAATGAAGCATGAATGAAGCTACTCCTCCATGTAAGAGGTCACTAGTAACTAAACACTCACCGCTCCCTATCCCCAGGTCAACCAACTAATTAGCAAACAGGAAACACATATTAATCCGGTCATTTGTATTACACACTGTAAAGAAGACTACATAAACAGATCCTGTTATGATCACCAGCTGACCCAGGCTGTTTGCAGACTTCATCCCTTGGGGCACTCCAAAAAGAGAAGGCTTGTTCGACACTTAAATCGGGAGTTTGGCTGAATGGTCTAATGCACTGGCTTGAGGCTGTAGTCTCTCTACAAATGTGGGCTCAGTTTCCATCACTGCCAGTTACATTTTAATGACTGGTTGGCATAATGGTTAAAGTGTTTACTTTACAGAAACAATGTGTAGGGTTTGATTCTCACATGGAGCAATTGGCTAGGCTTAAAATGGCCCACAAGGACAATTAACCTAGTTCTAACCTATGAACCATATAAGCAGGCTACTTTCAGTAAAGCACTCCTTCTCTTATATATCTTCCTTAATTTTAGAAAGGGCCCAAATAAATATACTAACTGAAAAACTCGAGTCTCTAGTATATCTTTCACAGCTACATCTCCCCAATGAAATCCAACACTAAAAAATGAAAACATTTATATCACATATCAGCATAAGGTAGAGAAAGGTGAGTCTTTAAAATTTTCTGATTCTTAGTAGTAACAACAGTGGTACATGACTATAATCCATCTGAAATGTGATCTATACTTCTAGCTTCAACTTAAATACTAAGGTATTCTTGACCACTATTAGTACAATAACAATGTAACAAAAATAATAAACATTAATGGGAATCCTTCTCTAGGTTTAAATCATCTAGTTTATTGCTTTAAGAGTGCTTTCATCATCAATAGATTTCATGTCAGCATAAGGGGATAATCACTGCTTTAGCTTTGGCTTTAGCAAAGTCCACCAAACTCAAAATGCAAGATTTAAAAACTCAGAAGACAGGAGTGAAAAATAAAAGTTAGCTTCTAGCAAGTCCTACAACCTTTTGACTAAAATGCATTCTAAAAATTCTACAAATCAATAGTAAAGGATCTACTTTACATCTGAGCTATCTGAGTTGGTGTACAATATATAGTAGCAGTTATAAACCTTTACATAGTTTTGCATTTCTGCACAGAGCAATACTTAATTACCCAACAAGCATTCTTTTAATCTTTTTTTCCTCATTGGCAGGCTAAACAACTGTCTGGCTCCCAAAACCACCTTCATCACATTGCTCTGAAGGTCCTATCATTCAAGACCCGGTGACATCCAAGGAGGAAGAACCTGGGTTTCATGCTGACTGGGTCTAGTTTTGGAACTGCAGAGTATTTTTTTATGTGTCACTATCCCCATCACAATACTATGGCACTCGGTGTTTAGCATGCTGTGCTCTGGGCTTGTACACGTGAATCCATATACATGCTGAATAAATACTCCACCTACAACATGTGCTTCGCTTGGTAGGCAATCACTCACTGCTGTCCCTTCCTGCTGCTGTACCAATATGTGGCAGACGTGCACTGGCCCATATAACCTCATTATCCCCACCAACAAGATGGGAAACTTTGTTCACACTGTCCCCTCCCATGCAGAGCCCCACCACCACATTACTAAAGCATGATAGCCCTAGCACAAACCTTGCCGTGGTCACCAGCTCTAGACCTAACCCTAGAAAAAACATTCTGCTCTACA
>NC_056728.1:485152544-485190044 GCF_019279795.1 Protopterus annectens
GACAGGGGCACAGGAAAATAATTTTCTTGCGTGGCGAAAGCCAGGGTACCTTTTGGCTAGACTTTATAGGCCCTAGGGCCAATAGCCTAGTACCTACCTATGAACCTATATATATATATATATATATATATATATATATATATATATAGGTAAGTACAGAAAAACACACACACATACACACACACACACACACACACACACACACACACACACACACACACACACACACACACACACACACAGAGGCTCTTTTCTAAGCAGAATAATGCCTTCCAGAGTGGGCATTAGAGGGAAATTAAAAACCTTTCAGGGGCCTTCCCGATTCATTTGTCTTTTAATGCATAGCCTGTCTGCAGGCTTATAAAATAATCCTGGAAAGTACTAGATAGTGTATCTATTACACTTTTGTTTCTATTATTGATATTTATTAGTAGTAATAGGTTTCCAGGACTATTACCAAATCCTTTGAGCAGAATTGGATATGGCATTGACTTTTGGACCAGACGGCGGATGACTCATCTGCATAGGTTATATGAAACAGGTTATAATCTTAAATCACAAATCTCTTCTGAAGAGAACAAATGTGCCATCCTTGTGATTTTTCTGATAAAATATACATACATATTTCAAGATTTCAAGTGTTTCACCTGAGGTTGACCAAATGCAACATTACTCAAAAACTCAAAAATGGGTTCAGTCATTAAAATAAAACAAAAAGGTAATGATCCTCTCTGTATGAGATAAAAAGAAAAGTATGTTAACAGCAAACTTCAAATCAGATAAGAAATATGGTTTTACATTATTCTTACATTGATTCATAATCTTAACGTATTTGTTGCTAACATTTTTTCATCAAAATTTCTACTACTAAACTGTCTAGACGTTATCAATCTTTGCAATAAAATCACTACCTTTAGTATTTAATCTGCTAGTTCACAAATACTGACTGCGTACTATACCATTATAAGTATATCTAAGGTGCATATTATTATAGTACAAATGTTTACATGCTTGTATATCCTTAAAAATTTTAGTTCCTAACTTAAGCCTATTTTACAAATTAATTCTTTAGATATTTGATTTTATTGATGAATTATTATAATATTTTATTGCATGCTGTTTTTTAATTGGTATTATGTGATCATGTGTTTCTTATAAAAACTTCAAGTCATTTATTGCTTGTACCTAAACACTGAAGAAGAGCCTGTTTTCTCAAAAGCTTTGTTGTTAATAAACGTTTCTTTTATCTGATACGGGGGAGAATCGTTACCTTTTAGCCTACAGACTCCTGGTATTGTACTTTCAAGCATTAAAATATAGTGCACCAACAATTTCTCTGCAGTGGTAAGACATGCCCTTTTGTATTTGATGGGCTATAGAATATGCCGTTCTCACTTTGGTAGACACGTGGTCGAAGATGAAAACTATCTTCTCTTGTCACTAAATCTTTAATATTTGTGGTTGTTCTTTTTATGATTCATTTGCATATTTTGCAATCAAACTATGTTTTTTTTTTTTTGCCAAACATCATGATACATCAACAGTTCCTGTCATACAGGGGTTCATTCCCTTGGCCCTCATTTGCATACTATGTGACCTTGAGAAAGTCACTAAAACAGTCTTTACTCCTGTATCACCCTAGAAAAGGTACTGTGTGTCTAGTGAGCCTATACTGGTTTACAAATCAGCCTACCTGGTTTACAAATAGGTATTATTATTATTATTATTATCATTAATGTGTCTTTATCCCTTTCTGAAGAACATCAACATATTTTATTAAAGTGTTTCTGTTATCTAATTTACAGTCATATGTGTGCATCGTTATCCAGAACCCATTTAGTCTCTTTAGATAAGAAAACACTAGTCTAAAAAAAGATCTGGGTTCAAACTAGTACATAGCCCTCTAAGACACCAGCGGTAAGCCTTATCAGAAAATAAATTTCCTCTTCGCCACGTACTCTGACCTGCTTTGTCCTGTTGATTAAGCTGTGCTGTGCCCAATGAATTACAGATGAGCTGACATTTGATGCAGTTAGGTGGTCTAGAGTCTCATTAGAAGAATTATGTTTAAGAGCTTACCAAGTTCCAAGTAGAGCAGTTAGATTTCTGGTGTATGTTACTGTAATCTAATAAAAATGCCATGAAATTCAGAAGGCAAGATCTCTGCCTTATAAGCTGGCACTTCTCATTTGTAGAGTGTTGTCCCTGTCATTCTGGATAAGTTGTGTTACAGTTACTTAATGAACTGATACAGCATAGTGTTTTAAGCTCAAGGTTCAAAAATGTAGGGGTTAGTCATGACCACTCCCTTTATGCATTGGTACTGCCACAGATTTTGAATATCTACACACTGTGTCCTTATTTTCAAGTCAATTTGAGAAACACAGTTAATTGGAATCTGGTTAGATTTTCCTTCATTCTGCAGAAGAAACTAGCAGTTATGAATCTGGTTCAATGCAATTAGAATTTTTAGCTTTATTGCTAGTTGCCGTTTAGTCAACAAGGGCCTACTTATCTACTTTTGTGCACATGACTCTGCTATAAGTCTTTGATAGCAGTGTGATTTGTACAAAATAAGTGCATTCACCAAGTCTATGTCTTCTTGGTAGTTCGTGGTGGTGGTGCTGCAGTAGCGTTGTTGCCGCACAGTAAGACGCTGTCCGGTTCGATTCTCAGCTAGAGCGTCTTCTGCATGGAGGCATGCGTGAATGGGTGTACCTTCGTTGAAGGTTGTGCATCAGGGCTGGTAACTCGGCACATAAAAATCAACTACCAATCATTAGCAGACCGGAGTTCCGCTGTGGCGACCCCTAACCGGGAAAAGCCGAAAGACACAACAACTATGTCTTCTTGGTGTCAGATAATTTCTTTGCTTACTGATAAGTTATGCTCACAATCTCTCTTTCAGCTTTTTTTTAGAGAATAACTTTCAGCTTGTATATAAATCTAGAATATTTAATAATGACAAGAGAATGATTTATATGCTTTAGTCTGGATTTGTGTTAATAAAGAGGATAATTTTGAAAGCTAATTAGTACCATTCTTTTCTGTTGCAAATCTTAATAGTTTTCTGATTCCAACAAATTTATAGTTTTTTCTGTGCACGCTCACGTGTGTGTGTGTGTGTGTGTGTGTGTGTGTGTGTGTGTGTGTGTGTGTGTGTGTGTGAGTGTGTGTGTGTGAGTGCGTGTGTGTGTGTGTGTGTGTGTGTGTGTGTGTGTGTGTGTGTGTGTGTGTGTGTGTGTGTGTGTGTGTGTGTGTGTGTGTGTGTGTGTGTGTGTGTGTGTGTGTGTATGTGTGTGCGTGTGTGTGGGTATGTGTGTGTATCTGCTTTTAAATGCTTGTTCTTCATTAGAGGTGTGTGTGTGTGTGTGTGTGTGTGTGTGTGTGTGTGTGTGTGTGTGTGTGTGTGTGTGTGTGTGTGTGTGTATGTGTGTGTGTGTTTGTGAGTGTGTGTGTGTGTGTGTGTGTGTGTGTGTGTATGTGTGTGTATCTGCTTTTAAATGCTTGTTCTTCATTAGAGGTGTGTGTGTGTGTGTGTGTGTGTGTGTGTGTGTGTGTGTGTGTGTGTGTGTGTGTGTGTGTGAGTATATGGGTATTTCCTTTCAGTCATGTTTATAATACTCCTTTTTGATACATTATCATAACTGTAGTTGTTGACAGAATCATAGAATGCATTAGTTGGGTGACTGAGGACAGCATCTTAGTCTTTTTGCATAAGTGTGTCATAAATTGCATCACATTTTCCATTAGTAATTAAAATCTAAGCAGTACAGTTTATTCATAATTTATTAAGATTTTTTATTTTAGCTCTTTAGTAAATGATGGTGCCATTATTTTTGTTAACTCAGGGAACTCTGCAAGCAGAGAAGAAAGTTCCTAGGGCTAGGGGAGTATATGTATTTGTCAGAAATACCAATACCTTATATCATTTTAACCACAGCCCAAACCTGACTACAGATCCCCATCAGTGTTCCTCAGATATTATGAAAATTGCCTTAACACGCTGATGTGCTTAAATATTGAACCAAATACCTCCTTACTAGGGGAATTCCATTACCCAAGCAATTACTGGCAAACTTACATCTATAAAAATGAATATGCTTGGCATTTCCTAGATTTTGTTAATAGCAACTCAGTGGAGTAACTTTCAAAACTACCCATGATTAGCTCTAATATTCTTGACACAGTCCTCATCAACCTAGCTTCCACCTGTATTCCATCCCTAGTTAAATCTGGGGATAAAGCAGACATCTTCAACAGGAGAGAGTGAGATAACTTTTATCACTGAAAATCTCTTTCATAAATGGGGGGGGGGGGTGCACTTTTTTCACTGTTGGGTGACTGTGGAATTGATATATGCAAGTTGGGGAATGGAATGTCTCCTCCCATGTAAGGGGGGGTGGGACTTGGCCCTCTATATAAAAAAGTTAGAAATCATGTTAGCTAAAAGCGTTTTTCAGCAAATCATGTTTATGCATGTCTTTGCTGGAGAATGATCCTTCAATGAATAATGAATCTGAACCACTATCCCTAATAATTAAGTTTCTCCTGAAGTCACCTAATAGCAAGTCTTGATGTCCCTGTCAAAGGCTAAAAATAATAGTTCTATGGGGCCAGACAACATACCAGCCTACTCTCAAATCAATGCCAGGCATGCACCACCTAAACCTCTACTTAAAATGTTTAAATTCAGCCTGTCCACAGAGTTTGTCCATGATGTTTAGAGAACAACCAATGTGCCTCCAACACTCAAGGGTGGCCCCTCTACAGACACAGGTAATTTTAGAACTATCATCCTCACCAGCCTTATATGCAAAGCCATGGAATTAACTTAGCTGAAATCATTTGTACAGACATAGGCAATTTAGCTTATCCAGATCCCAATCAGCTCAATTATGTGAAGGGCAGTTCCTGCCTCTTGAACCTTGTAAACTTCACCGAAAGGGTTACAGAGGATACAGACATGGTCACTCTGTGCACACTGATTATCTAAACCTGATCAAAGCTTTTGACACTACCCCTATGCTGGTATTATTGAAAAATTAGACAAACCTAATGTAAACCCCTACACTGTTGGCTCTCTAACAGATCCCAGTTTGTGAAAGTTGCTACTACTTTTTCTGAATACATACATCAGTGCTGGTGTCTGTGATGTTTATCATTTATTTTGAAGCCAGCCAAGTTTAAAATCTTAGAAGTGTGGTTGACCAAGTTTGCTGATGATTGCTAGTTGAACTCAGTTATCTGCTCACTCACTGATAGTAAGCAGCTCCAGCAAGGGCTAGAATATGCACATACCTTGCGTATCGACAATGGTCAAAAGCTAAATGCAAAAAAGTACAGTGTGGTATTATTCAGAAAAAAGATCTGCTCTATGTTCTAGGTTATAAATGGCATACCTCTTCAGATAGATAGAGTCATAGGAGAAACTGAGTACTGACATGGGCATCTCACTCTCTTTGTCATTCAGTCATCATACTTCTAGCATAGTCAATAAATTCTTCTATTTGTCCCAATTAATTTTAAAGCAAATGCCTTCAAGATCTAAATAGGTCATCCATCCACTGTATTATTTCCTTATCTGATACATCATCAAATAAAATGCCCCAACACATTCTGGCTAGGCTTATAGATGCCCTCGGGCAGATAGCCTAGTACTTACCTATGAACCTATGAACCTATATCCAAAAAAATCATCATGATTCCATATACCCAGTAACCTGCAGATTGCTGCATGCTGACCTGTGTCCTGTTTTTTGAGTCATAAAAAGCTCAGTCCTATTTGAGCTCCTACTTCTTCACAAAATCAGGTATACAAACACCAGCACTACAAACCTAAATTTACACCAAAAATAAACAAGACTTAACACTAGGACAGATTCATGACCTAATGCATTAGCCTATGGAATAAGTAACAACTACAAGTCAAATGAAGTGTGTTTATTTATTTATTTATTTTTTTCACCAGCGGTGATCACAAGTAACCAATTTTAGCCTCAGCCCAGGAATACAAAGAATATCAGAATGATGTTTTGTGAGAAACAGAAAGAGTATAATGAGAACATGCATGTAAATACCATTTATCAGCTAATAAAAATGTAAGGAACATATAGAGTTGTAATATGCATTCTTCTTATGTGGTGCTTGTGAATAATACTGTGCTCTGCAGATTGCATAATTAGATGGGTAGGAGGTTTGAAGCTCAAAAGGGAAAATGTGTGTGTATGTAATGCTTGCTATTGTGTCTACTTCCCCTTGAAGAGAATGCATTTAACTTTGCACACTGATGCATTATCCCACTTTAAAGACTTCTCCTGTGGTGCTTATGGCTAATACCATGTTATCTAGATTCTATACCTAGATAGGTAGGAGGTTCAAATCTCACAGAGGGGAACTTTGTGTATGGTTTCAATGTCATAGGTTCATAGGTGTGTACTAGGCTAATGGCCCTGGAGCCTTTACAAGCCTAGCCCATAGAAGTGCCCTGGCATCGTGCCACCCGATGTTAGTTCCCAGTGCCTCTATCAAGTAGAACCACTGGAATGATCCCAGGAGTGAACTTACTATTACCCATCCACACATCAAGATTTCTCTTGAAGAGGGTCGGCGAGGTGCTCTGCTTGACATGTATGGGAAGTCTATTTCAGAGCATGGGCAGTCTCTGGGTGAGGAACCTGTCCCTCCAGCATGTTCTGTTGATTGTGGTAATGATGTTAAGGTCTCTGGAGCATGTGGTGTGGAGGGACTGGGATTTCTTTAGATGTAGCATTTCTAACAGAGCTGGGTCAGACATGACTTTGTAAGTAAAGCAGAGATCGCCTCTAAGTAGGTGATATGAGAGAGATCTGGGCATCTTGGGGCAATGTAGAAATTGCCTCACGTACACAGACTACCCTCTCCTCCTACCACTCAACACTACAACCTGGGAGAGATGCACTTTTCTAGCCAAACTGGAGCTAAAGCTCTCTCCAACCAAGACTGAACTTGAAGGTCAAGATGAGAAGGTAAACACTTGCACCACACCACACTCATCACATAGTCTCACTAAATCTGCACCACCAAGATCGACACATAGAAACACAAAAACATTTGTGGAGGCTCTCAGTAGTAATCTGCTCAAGCAACAGAGACCTCCAAAGCAGAAATGCAAGCAACCTCTACCCCCCAACATAACCCAAATGACACATAGCCCGCAGACTCAGTGTGTCACTCAACCACAGCCAATAAGGCAAAACAACGTACCCAACACACTAGTCGTAGATGACTCTATAGTCAGGCACACTGATGTCCCACTCACCAGGCTAAACAAGGGGAAGGTTACTGTCAGCTGCCTGTCAGGTACCAGGATCCACCACATAATCCACGCACTCAGGTCACTCCACAACAAGTACAAATATGACTCTGTCATTGTACATGCTGGTGTGAACAACCTGAGACGTACCTCCCTGGACTACATGAAAAGAGACATGGAAGAGCTCTCCGATCTTGTAGCCCAGGCAGGTTTGACCCTAGCCCTGAGTAGCATTTTGCCATCACACAGAATAATACCGCAGTACAAGGACAAAATGATTGACTTTAACAATTGACTAAGCTTCTGGTGTCATTCTAAAAGGATCCAGTATCTGTCTGCCTGGGATGACATGGTCGACAGACCACAATGCTTTGCCAGAGATGGCCTGCACCTGTCACCCCTGGAATTCTGGATACTGGCTAAGGTTCTTGCCCCCCTATAGTGCCTTTTTTAAGCAAGGTTTAAATGACAAATTCACCACTGTAACAGGAACAGGCAAGCAAAAAGTGAGGGTGATGCTACTCAATGCTAGAAGTCTAACTCTCAAAATGCACTCACTTGAGTCACTCCTTAAAATGGAGAACATCGATATCTGTGCAGTGATTGAGACCTGGTTCAAGGCTCCAGAGAGCACCACTGCACTACCAGGCTATAACTCATACCACACTTTTCGGTCATGTAACCTGGACCAGAACACCAAAGGCGGATGTGTGTCCATATTTGTTAAGGATATCCACACCTCCAGGCTAGTTGCTCAGCATAATTCATCCGAGGTTATCCAAGTGCAACTAACTCTGGGAAAAACTGCAATCCAAATTGTAGCTTGCTACAGATCCCTCACCATGCCCCAGGATTCCCACTCCTCTTTTCTTGATGTACTGGAAAATATTAGGGTTCAACCAAACAGCCTAATAATGGGCGATTTCAACTACCCCACCATTAATTGGGAAAACTACTCATGTACCAACTCCTTTGCTCAACGCTTTCTGGAATTCATAAACTCCAATACCCTGGATCAACTTATCCACACCCCCAACAGGGACAACAATATCCTAGATCTAGTCATTACCAACATGAGTGACTGGTGTTCCACACCTGAAGACAATGCCTCATTGGTCTGATCCGACCATAAGCTAATCACCCTAGATATCCACATCCTGCCTCCACCCACCCATTAAGGAAACCACAGTAAAAAATTTCTCCAAAGCCATGCTTCTTAAGACACAAGTGGTGAACTTCATGACATCCATGCTGATGGACAATACAGTTACGACTACTGAATCCTACACAACGAGTGCTTGGATCGTGCTATCCCAAACAGAACCAAGATGCTATCCTCCAAAAAAATGAAGCCAATCTGGTGGTCCCCTGCCATAAACAAACTGTACAACAGAAGGAAGAAACTGTTGCAAAAGAGAGCAAAATCCCATGAGTGGAGGAGCTCCCTGGTCAGCCTCAGTAAGAAGTTGCGATCCCTGATAAAATCCTCCAAAGCTAGTTACAAAAACAAAATTGCCACTGATTCTAAAGACAACCACAAAGCATTCTATAGCTATGTCAAGAATCTCAATGGCAACACTCAGATCTGCTCTGAGTTACAGCACAATGGCACTAAATATACAGAACCAACTGATATTGCCAACATCCTGGCAGATAGGTTCAGTGCTAACTTTACACCCCCCCCTCTCACCCCCTAAAGGGCCCATCTTCATAACAAAAGAATACAAAGTCCCTGTAAAAATGGCTACACAGGTAAAAACCACACTCTCCAAAGCCAAGAACACAGCATCTATGGGACCAGACAACATCCCAGGCTGCATTCTACACGAACTACAGAACGAACTGGCACCCCACCTAAGTTCATGTTCAATCATAGCCTCACCTCAGGCTTTGTGTCCGCTGAGTGGTGCACAGCGATGGTTATCCCACTCCACAAGGGGGGAGCCACCACGGACCCCAGGAATTACCGCCCCATTAGCCTGATGAGCCTCGTCTGCAAGGCCGTGGAACGTATCATCATAGAACTTATAAACAAAGACATTGGTAATCTCCAAACTCTGGACTCCACCCAGTTCGGCTTTGTGAAAGGCAGATCATGTGTCCTAAATCTGATAGACTTATTTGAAGCAGTCACCAAAGCTGTAGACGAGGGTAAGGTGGTTCACACAGCCTATCTAGATCTTGCCAAGGCTTTCGACACCATCCCCCACTCTGGAATTATAGATAAACTCACTAAACTAGGTATAAATCCCTATGTCACAAAATGGGTTGCCAACTGGCTCACTGACAGAACCCACACCGTGAAAGTAGCAGACTCAAAATCCGACATCAGACCAGTGACAAGTGGAGTACCACAGGGTTCAGTCCTGGGTCCTCTCCTGTTTGATATCTACTTCTCTGAAGTACAGGCTAACACAGAAGGTCTTTGGCTAACGAAGTTTGCAGATGACTGCAAACTAGGAGCCATAATCAAAACTCCTAACGATGTGGACATCCTACAAAAGAACATCACTGAAACAGATGCCTGGTGTCAAAGCCATGGCCTCAAGCTCAATGCCAAAAAGTGCGTTGTCATCCCCTTTGGTAAAAACTCTGTACCCATGAACTACAACATAGGCGGTAGTATACTTAACACCAAAAGTGTGATAAGAGACCTTGGGACACAGGTGGACAGTAGTCTCTCCTTTGATAATCACATTGCCACAGAAGTAATTCTTCTACGTGACACACCTCATCAAAAAAGATTTCTCATCCAGAAAAAAAGGAGGTCATTGTTCCCCTCTACTCATCACTCATTAGACCCATTATAGAGTACAACGCCCCTTTTGGTATGTACCTCACAAGACATCTACAACAACTGGAAAGGCCACAGAAATACCTCACAAAGAGGATTACCAGCCTCAACCAGATGCCCTACGCAAACCGTCTCAGAAAACTCCAGTTTTACTCAGTCACATATCGCCTACTCAGAGGTAATCTTTGCCTAACATACAAAGCTATGTCAAACCCAGAGCTCTACTTAAAGAAATCCCAATCCCTCTGATCTACATGCTCTAGGGACCTTAACCTTGTCACCTCATTAAACAGAACATGCCGGAGGGATAGATTTCTGTCCCTGAGACTTCAAATACTCTGGAATAAACTACCTATCTATATCAAACAAAGCTCCTCATTAGCACTCTTCAAGAAAAATCTTGATGATTGGATGGGAAAGAGGAAATTCACCCCGGGGATCACTTCTGTGGCTCTGCTCGACAGTGGCACAGGAAAATAATTTTCTTGGGTGGCAAAAGCCAGGGTACCTTTTTGGCTGGGCTTGTATAGGCCCTAGGGCCGATAGCCTAGTACCTACCTATGAACCTATGAGAGAATAGCTGGAGTCTTTTGAGTCTGTCCATGTAGGACATGTGTTCAATGCTTAGGATCCTCTTTGTGAGGTACTTCTGTGGTATTTCCAGCTGTTGCAGGTGTCTAGTGAGGTACATGCCAAATGGGTCATTATACTCGATAATTGGTCTAATGAGGGAAGAGTAGAGAGAGACGATGACCTCTTTCTTCCTGGATGCAAAACCCTTGGTAATGAGATGTGTCACATAGAAGGACTTTCTGACCACAGTGACAATGTGGTGGTCGAAGGAGAGGTTGCTGTCAGCCTGCATCCCCAGATCTCTTATAACACCTTCAGTATTCAGTGGGCTCCCATCGATGTGGTAATTAGTGGGAACTGAGTTTTTATCAAAGGGGATGACGACACATTTTTGGTGTTAAGCTTAAGGCCATGGTTTTGACACCAGTCATTGTTCTCAGTGAGGCCTTTCTGTAGGATGTCTGCATCACTTGGGGAATTAATAATGGCTCCCAGCTTTCAGTCATCTGCGAACTTGGTCAGCTAGAGTCCCTTTGTGTTGAAGTATTCTTTCCCTTTGTGTTGGTCTGGACTTCTGAGAAGTAGATGCCGAACAGGAGAGGACCCAGGACCAATCCTTGTAGGACTCCACTTGTGACTGGTTTGCAGTCTGACTTGGAGTCTGCTACTTTCACACTGTGTGTTCTATCTGTGAGCCAGTTTGCAACCCACCTTATGAGATAGGGGCTGATGCCTGGTTTGGTGAGTTTGTCAATAATGTCTGAGTGAAGAATGGTATCAAAGGCCTTGGCCAGATCAGGGTAGGCTGTATACACTGCCTTACCTTCATCCACAGTCCTGGTGACTGAATCAAATAAGTCAACCATGTTGAGCAGGCATGATCTCCCTTTCACAAAGCCGAATTGCATGGGGTCTAGAGTTTGGAGATTTCCTATATCTTTGTTAATCAGGTCCATGATGACGCACTACTCCATAGCTTTACATATCAGACTCATAAGGCTAATGGGGGGATATTTCCCAGGGTCTGTAGTCACTCCCCCTTTATGGAGAGAGATGACTGTAACAGTGCGCCATTTGGTAGGAACAAAGCCTGAGGTGAGGCTGTGATGGAACAGAACACACAGATGTGGTTCCAGTTCACTTTGAAGTTCATGTGAAACACAGCCAGAGATTTTATTGGGTCCCATGGAAGCTGAATTCTTGGCCTTGGACATTGCAGCTTTAACCTGTGCTGCAGTAATGCTAGGTACCTGACATTCTTCCGGTATTGTGATTGGTCCTTTAAGGGGATAGAGAGGGGTAAAGATGGCACTGAATCTGTCAGCCAGTATGTTGACAATATCTGTTGGCTCAGTATAGGAGGTACCATTGTGCAGTATCTCAGAGCAAATCTGGGTATTGCTGTGGAGGTTATTGATATAGCTATAGAAGGCTTTGTGATTGTTTTTAGTGTCTGCCACAATTCTGCCTTCATAGCTGACTTTAGAGGATCTGATGAGGGATCTCAACTTGTTGTTGAGGCTAATAAGGGAGTTTTTCCAGTCTTGAGGCTTCACCATTTTCTGCAACAGTTTTTTCCTTCTGTTGTAGAGTTTATTAATGGCAGGGGACCACCAGACTGGCTTCCTTTTTTTGGAGGAAAGTGTCTTGGTTCTGTTGGGTATGGCTAGTTCCATGCAGTTGTGTACATGTCCGTACAGTGCATCGGTGTATGATTTGGCAGTCATGCAGCTATTTTCCTTTAGCATTAGTGCTGTGAAGTTAGCCACCTTTGTTTTTAGGAGTCCAAAGTCAGCTTTGTAGAAGTTTTTCAAGGTGGTTACCTTTGTGGGGGCTGTGGGTGAGATGTGGATTTCCATAGTGATTAATTTATGGTCAGATCTGACCTGGGAGGGATTGACTATTGGTGTAGAGCAATAGTCACCCATGTTAGTAATAACCAGGTCAAGGATGTTGCTTCCACTAGTGGGGGTCAAAATGAGCTGGTCCAGGGCATTGGAATTGATGAATTCCAGGAAGCGTTGGGCCAGTGTATTGGTGCTTGAGTAGTTTTCCCAGTAGATGGAGGGCTAGTTGAAGTCTCCTAGTAAGAGAGGCATTGAGTAGCATGACCCTCAGACTGCATTTATTTAAAGCTTTTATGGTGGTAATTTGGTCTTTGGAACACAGCCTAAAAAAGGCACTATAGGAGTGGCAAGAGCCTTAGCCAGTACCCAGAAACCCAGGGATGACAGATGCAGGCCATCTCTGGCAAAGCATCGAGGTCTGTCAGTCATGTCATCCCAAGCAGACAGATACTGGATTCCCTTAGAATGACACCAGAAATTTAGCCAATTGTTGAAGTCAATCATTTTTTGTTTGTACTGTGGTATCATTCTGGGTAATGGTAGGTTACTGCTCAGGGCTAGTGTCATACCTGCCTGGGCCACATAATCCGAGAGCTCCGCCATGTCTCTTTTCATGTAGTCCAGGGAGGTGCATCTCAGGTCATTCACACCCACATGGACAATGACAGAGTCATACTTGTATAGCTTCTTGAACAGTCATGCTGTATCAGCTTCCACAGATATAAAACAAATAAATCCCATACATAAAGTAACTGGTTGTCAGATAAGACTTGCCTAAGAGGGAATGATAGCAGAGTTGAGTGAGGTGACAGATTTTAGACAGACTCTGTGAGTAATTGTTAATCAAAAGATGATGTGAGTGAGAAGTGTAGATTAGTGCAATGGAATGTGTCATATGAGGAAAAGCAGGGTAGTGAGAAAAGGATGAAGTTCAGGTTAGGTGATATGGTTCGATGACGGGCAATGACATTTGGCTAATGAGAGGATAGCATAGAGGAAGCGGAGGTGAGGTAGATGGAGGAGAGGTTTATGTATGAAGAAGGAAAATAGTAGAAGAACAAGTATGGAACCTTGTAGTATTCAAGGTATAACGTTGGATGGCGCGGTGGTGATTAATGAGTAGGTTTCGAAACCGGGATAAGGAACTGGACTTATGTCTATTTGTAGCAGGTGATGCAGCAGGATGTTGGGCTCAGTGAGGTCAATGGCCTTTGTATGGTCAATAAAAGTGGCACTAGAAAGCTTGTCTCTGTCCACGGTGAGTAGTATTTTATCAATTAGGGTCAATATGACTGTGATCATGCTATGACCAGACCAGAACACATTGTTTATGGAAGAGGATATTGTAGGTTGTGATGTGTAGGGTTAGTTGTTTTCAAGCAGTTTGCCTAGATTAGGATGGATCAAAATTAGCCTGTACTGGAAAGTTTTGGTTGGGTTAGATTGCTTCGGTATTGGGCTGAAAATGTCTATTGTCCTTATATTTGGTGCAATATTGTGTATCAGGCAGTAAGTGAAGACATTTTGTGTGCAGAGGGGATTCCCTGCAGGAGTATATGAATGAAGGATAGAGGCCATCTACACTGGTGGGCTGTCAGTTTTTACTTGTTGCAGAAGATTCTTTTAAGTATATTGTTTTGACTTCTTTAAAGTAAACTTGAAGGATGTAGACAGGTGATTCTGTGGCTGGATGGGGGCCAGTGTGAGTGTTTGAGAGGGTGGTTAGCCTAAAGGATTCAAAGAGGAAGTCAGAGATACAAAAATGTAGGTGTTGCAGTTGGTGTGGCGTTCTGGATATCCCTTCCTATGAGTGGATTCTATTTTTTCCAGAACTGTCTTTGTGATTCAGTGAAGGATTTTGTTGTTTTCATATATTTGTTTCTGTGTTGTTGTATTAATTGTTTTGAGATGCTTCTGAGTTGGATGCACTGTTAATTTTTGATAGGAAAAGATTGTTTCTTCATTCCCATTATGCATCATTGCTAAGTTTTAAATGGAATTTGACATCAGCAGTTAGTCAATCATTTTCTTTTTGGTTTGTAGAGTTGAGTCATTATAGGAAAAAATGTGTCCTGGGAAGATCTGAATGAACTGGTGAAAACTTTTGTGTTAAGGCTGGTGAAAGATGTTGGTAGCAGGTTACTGAAATGTCCTTGTTTTTGCTTTGTTTTTGTGGTGATTGATAATCCAGGTCCAAGGAAAGTATAGTACCACTCTACTCAGTCCTTTACAGACCTATCAGTGGGTACAATGCTCCTTTGACATGTACCAAATCAGGCACTTACAAAAGTTGGAATGCCCACAAAGGTTTCTCAGCAGGAGAATTCAGGGCATGAATACCATGTCCTACACTGACTGCCTGAAGGCCCTTCTCTGTAGTCAGTCTCCAGCAGGCTGCTGAAAGGGGGTGTTTGCCTGGTTTACAGGGCTTCCTTGGACCCAGCCCTGATAGATATAGTGCTCATGCACAAAACAAACAGCACCAGAAACACTAGATCTAGGGATCTGAACTTTGCTTGTGACATAAACAGAACACGCTGTAGAGAGACCGATATATGTCCCAAACGATCCTCTTGCTATGGAATAGGCACCCCTTCCATGTAAAACTGAGTTCATCCTTAAGACCCTGTTCAAATGAAACTTTGACAACTGGGTGGGAAATTGTAAATTTACCCTCGATCTGGCCACATGTCCCTTTTGGACAGAGGCCATCAGTAAGAAGAGTATTATCCTAACTAACAACCCCCCCCCCATACAAATACATCAGTTACCTAACTACTAACATGTCCCCCCCAGTATAGATATCCGTGATACTCGGGATCCAAAATAAGTTTAAGGTGCATAGCTAGGCTTGTAAGGGATCTAGTGATTGTTAGCCTGGTAAGGTCCTATAAACCTATTTGTAGAAACAGCCATTTAGAGGTAGAGGCAGAGAGTGTATTAGCTTGGGATAAGAGCTAAATGCTTAGATTAGCTTAATAGTGTGGGTGGCATCCACCACCATTTCTTTGGCTAGGTCTAGCATCTAGAAAGTAATAATAATAATGTGGGAAATATTGTGTTGGTGTGGGTTGTCTTTTCTGATCCACTAATCAGTAATTACTAGTATGCCAGGGGTGAGCAGTCTAAGGAGGGAGTTAACCTGGTCCAGTTTGTTACAAATGGTTTGTAAATTGATTAACAGACAAGAGAGATAAAATGGGTTAGTGCTGGTTTCAGTATTGCTTCTGATGAGTAGAATGTAAAGGAGGTATGGAGGTTTGTAGAGTCTTTTGGCGAGTTTTACTCCATTTTGTGTAAAAGAAACTTCCATGTGTCTGTTTAAAAATGCCTACAGTTACGCATCTTATGGACTCTGTGATTGGTTGCCTCATATTGTTTCTATGTTTCTGTCAGGATGATATTTAAGATGCTGCCATGCTTCACAGTATTTTGTTCCAACAAATAAACAAGACTCGCTAGAGGGATAGGTTCGTAGGAAAACATATTTCTATACTATCTAATGAGTTACCGCTAAGTAATGCCGCTTTGTCTATATTTAAGGCTATTCTTGATTACTGGATGGCTGAACATAAATTTACATAAGGGTTATGTAGGCCCTTATTTGATTTGAGATATGGGTGTGACGTCTGGCTATACCCCACTGGACTGCCATCAATCAAATGTGACGTCCGGCCAATACCCCACTGGACTGACAACAATTAAAGTGACATCCCTTACTATCCTGAGTCAGTAACTAAGGAGTTTCAGTCTTCACTACTGACCCCTATGTGAGACTGTCACTCAAACAGGAGTAATATTTCACAATTTTTCCCTAAGAGCACAACAGGAACATTCTCTATAATCTGGGACTGGACTGTATACTTCTGCCCCCCCCCCCCCCCAATGTAGCTCCTTATTACACGTCAGAGAAATGTGTCCCAGTTTAAGACCTCTGATACACTCACATTCAAAGTAAATTTAAATCTCACACATCCAAACACTTCTGGGAAAGCCTGACACAGATTTCCAGCTGTGTCCCTTCCCCAAAATAATACAGTAATACTGCCACCAATGAGTATTTCTTGACACCTTTATGTTGTAACTGGTATTTCTTCTCACTCTCTTCCTCTGCAACTGCTATGCAGAAGCACTTTTGCAAATGCAACATATTTGCAACTTCATTTTCCTATCTTAACTTTGCAAATAATACATTTCTTCATTATATCATTGATTCTAAAAGCCCATGTTGTACAACTTTTCTTTGCCCTTTAGATGTCTGGTGGCTTTGGCTATACATCTGCTCTTTAGACCATTTCTCTTCACAACATGAGTTTAAGTTTTTTTTCTTTCTTCCTTTCTCTGTTTTTCTAATAGTTTTTGGAAATAGTCTTACCGTTGTCTTCCTTCTTTATATTTCTAATGAACAAGCTATGTTATTGTGCACAAAGATCCTAATTTTGGGGCAGCATAAAATGGTATCATATTTTTTTTTCCAGAATGGGAAAAGAATGACATTATTTGAATCAAGATTTTTGCCTGCACTGAAATAGCAAAACTAGAGAAAAATGTTAACACAAAGACCAGGTTGTATAAATAACAATCATAAGGAAAACATTATAATGAAATTATTAGGCTGAAAAAAGTGCAATCTCTTTAGTGTTTGTCAGTTTCTTCCCATTTGCTATGCTCTGAAAAGCAAATCTGTATCATAAACATATTACACACTTGGAATAATATAGGTTTGGATCTTCTTCCTAAACATATAGCATTTAAAAGTGATTTCATGCACACCCAAAGCAAAGTGGAATCCATGACGGAATGCATAATCACCATTTTGTACGCAGCTTTGTATGACCATTCTGTATGGAACTCTGGTCATGTGCTTTCTTAAGTTGTATTTGAAGTGATGCTGTCTGTGTGGTCTGACTGCTAAACAAAGGGGTAACAAACTGAAAAGTGGCTTTTGCTATGTTTGCTTAACTCCTTCTCGGATAAGTATATTTGTGTAGTATAGCTACTGAACTGTGAAATGCTATGTCCATTGTTGTGCTCACAATCATGTAGTCAGTAAGAATGGATTTAATCACTGAAATGTTTGTGAGTTTACTTCAGTGTTTTCATTGTAACAATTAAATAACAAGGATGTTTTGGTTGCATTTTCAGTGCAGCTAATACATCTCTTAGGAACTGCTTCCGTTGAACTATTACTGTAAGCTACAATGCTGAACATTTGATGGGAAACAGTGGGTAGAGAACTGTTTAAATATTTGTCGATCTGTATCTTTTTTATTTTTATTTGAGCATTTTTTCTTCCACATACTTAGGTGATATCTTGTACCACTAGAGATGGTATATTTGATTATTTTCCTTTTAATGCTTCACTTTAGAGTGCAGATTAAGGGAAATCTTAACAGGCAAACATAACCTCGAAGCTAACATCCATCACCACTTCAAGTTTTATTCGTCTCTCCCTTTAAAAAGGCTGTCAAAGCTCACTTGGCTGAAAACTGGTAGAGTTTCTCTTCATATAAAATTACTGATCAGCTCACAACTGACACAATGCATCTTCGACCTAACCTAAGTCTCTTACAACTCTCATTTCATACTAATACTCACATACATTCCCTTGCCCTGAACATGTATTTTTCATCTGTCATGTATCTCCCTGACTTTTCCTTTCTTGCTTTTTTGGTGTTGCTTTAGTGCCATTGTAGGTTTCCTTACCATGCCAATTACCAGTAGACAAGACACATTTCATCAGTTTTGTATTTGCACGCACATTAGTAACCACTGAATCTACTCTTTAGCTGTATTTAACCATTTGACAGCATCTTCTTATTTACATTTGCTTTATGCAAAAATTATAACTTACAAGGGGGTGCTGAAAATTTCCACGCCTGACCAACTTTCTAAATTCTGAACATCATTTTGCCTCTGTAGCTGAAAAGAGGGTTATTTCATCTTGTAAAGTTACAATTTGCAGAATTCTACCTCTGTGTTTTGACATTGTTTCAGATCATTGATTGAACCATGTAACAAAAAGTGTGGAATTTTCTAGTGTGGAACTCCGGGACGTCATGAAGTTCCTATTCCTGCAGAAGAAAACTCCAAAGGAAATCCATGAATATATAATGCAAACATTGAGTTACTCAACTGTGAAAACGTGGTGTGCAAACTTTGACCATGGAGATTTTGAGACTGAAGATGCAGCACACTCTGGGAGGCCTCAAACGGTGTCATCTTCTGAAATTGTTGACCATGTCCATGACCTGATTTTGGCAGATCAGAGAATGTTGGCTAAATCAATTGCTGAGACACTACAGATATCCGGGGAATGTGTTGGGTTTATAATCCATCAGCAAATGGGTATGCAGAAGCTTTTATCCAAGTGGGTGCCCAAATGTTTGAATGTCGACAAGAAAAGACATCAAGTGGACACTTCCAAGTTGATTTTGTGGCATTTTGTCAAGCTGATGCCAACTTTTTGGAATGACTAGTTACTGTTGATGAAACATGGTTACACCACTATGATCATGAGACAAAACAACAGTCCATGCAATGGCAGTACTCAGGTTCACCAAGGCCAAAGAAGTTCTAGACCCAAAAGTCAGCAGGAAAGGTCGTGGCCACAGTGTTTTGG
This sequence comes from Protopterus annectens, assembly GCF_019279795.1. NCBI lineage: Eukaryota > Metazoa > Chordata > Ceratodontiformes > Protopteridae > Protopterus > Protopterus annectens. Next base: position 485,171,675 of record NC_056728.1, read on the forward strand.
GATCAGGAAGGTATTTTAATGACTGACTATCTTCCAAGGGACCAAACAGTTAATGTAGAATACTAATGTAACTTACTGTGCCGATTAAAGGAGGCATTGAAAGAAAAAAGGAGAGGGAAGCTGCAGAAAGGACTTCTCTTTTTGCAAGACAATGTACCTGCTCACAAGGCTGACAAAACAGTGGATGTTTTGATGAAATTGGGGATTGAGTGCACAGGCCTTCCTCCCTACTCACCAGATCGTGCTCCATCTGACTACCTGCTTACAAACCTTTAACAACAGTTTGAAGGGCAGTAATTTGAGTGATTCAGGGGTGATTGCAGCAGTGGAGCAGGATTTCAGTGACCAGACTTCAGTCTTTTTTTGACAGGGTTACAGAAACTTCAGATGCAATGTGCCAAGTGTGTTGAACTTGAGGGAGAATATGTTGAATAATTTGTAAGTATCATGACTCCACATCCTTCCCTTCTAAGTCAGGTTTAGAACTTTTCAGCACCCTCTTGTAATTCTATTGGCTATTCTCTAAATTGCCAGTAAGTCTATATGCATGGATATCATGTGTGATTAAGCGGGTGTGTGTATTCTGGGTAGAGTGGCATCCCATCAGGATAACTTTTACTGCCTACTCCTTCCATAACAGATTCTAGCATCTCTTGATGTTAAATAGTAAAAAAATAAGTACTGAAGAAAGTGTGAATGACTGAGTGAATAACCAAACTTATGAATGAATGAATGAATGCGTATAACTTTCTTCTGTGTTATATTAATCAAGATCTTAAATTGCAGTCATTCAAATATATTGTCACTTAGATAATGTATGACTGATAATCATATCCTTAGCTTACCTTTTGTTTGTCTCTTATTTTTACTAGCTGGTTTGCACTACTGTATGCAATCCTAAACTAATTTCACTCTAACGCATACTGTACTTTCATCTTGTTATCTCTTAATTGTCTACCATTGACTTCATAACCTTTTTATTGAAGTGTATCTTTTCCCCAGCCCTCAGCTGGTAATGGATAAAAAGTCAGATTTCTCCATTTAAAAATTAAAATGAAAACAAATGCACAACAGTAATGTTATGTGTGCTTAAGAATACAGCTTTAATTGCTTATGACTGAACACCAAAATAAAAACAAGAGATAAACAATTCATAAAAGTTCATTTTATTTGCATCTTTATTTTTAAGTTAGTTTCATGACACAAACTGATTTATAGAACAGAAAAAACGGTGCCAAAACAGGTGCAACACTGCCAAACGATCCAAATACAAAATACACCTCACAGCCAAAGTCCTCCAACACGAAATACAGTTTATTCACAGAAAAATGGTTAAGCGCTTTCATCAATAAACTTCATCAGAACCATACTTGCATCCAAAACCCTCACTTAAATATAAAAACCTTAATCATAATTAGATAAATAGATGACCAATAATTGAAATAATCTGTCCTTAAAGTGGAAATTCCAAATGCAGAAAGTGGTGAAATGAATGATAAAAATAACAATGACATACTATATACATTACTTTAAAAATACTGTCACATAGATGCAATAGAAAAAATATATAAAATCCTATGTTATACTAAGGATTTTTGTTATATCATTGAAACACAAAAACATGACACATTAAAACATATATTATGTACATAAAACAAATGTAAATGGTACAACTAGTATCCCACAAATCAAATATTACTAATTGTAAAGGTATTAATATAAAAACAAATGAATACGAATTCATTATAATTTATAAGCCCTACATTTGAGCTCTGATTTAATGCTAACATGATCATTGAGCCCAGGTGGAACAGTGGCATTTAACTCTAACTGCCATCTAGCTTCAGGCCTAAGAAGTTGATTAGTCCAATCACCCCCTCTGATATCTTTACCTACTACTTCCAAGATACCAAACTGAAAAAAATGTTCAGGGAAAGATTTAGTATGTTTAAATAATGCATTCTTTTCATCATGTTTAGAAATGTTATATAGGTGCTCGTAAATTCTCCTACATAACTTCCTTTCCGTCTTTCCCACATAATAATGCTGGCAGGACTGGCATACTGCTAAATACACAACTCCAGAAGTATTGCATGTCCCTATCCTGAACCTAACCTCAATATTATAGGGTCCCAAAAACACCAAAGGTGTGCAAATAATATGTTTGCAATACTCACAGGCACCACACTTGGTAGTCCCCCTGTTATTAATTTTCTTTATCTGCCCACGATTATCCAATAGACTTTTTAAATTCCTATTTACCTTATAAGTGAAATAGGGTTTGTTACCAACACTTGTCCATAAGTCTTGATTACACTTAAACATATTCCAATTGTTAATAATGGTATTTTTAACAAAGGCTGAAGTTTCCCCCTCGATCAACACCATAGATTTTGTATAATCTAACCTATTATTATTCTCAACTACAGGGGTAATCTCAGTAGTGCCAAGTAGTGGTTTGAATCTAAAGCCCCATTCATTAACCACCTGTTCCTTAATATCTTTTACAAACTTCAAAGGATACCCCCTCACTCTAAACATATCCATCAATTTATCCGTTTCAGAAAGCACAGAATCAATATCAGAACACATTCTCACTACTCGAACCATTTGACCCTTCACGATATTTCTCTTAACATAATAAGGATGACAACTAGAAAAAGCCAGATAGTCATTAGAAAATGTTGGTTTCCTATATATACAAGACTGAAAACACCCCTTATCTGAATCTTTGCACAAAAATACATCTAAATAATTAATGTTGGAAAGTCCGAAGGAACCAGTAAATTTGAAATACTCACATTTGTCATTTAAAAACTCCATAAATAATTCATGATGACCATCTTTCTTCCATAAAATAAATAAATCGTCTAAAAACCTAAGATAGACCAACAATTTGTCTGAAAAAATGCTCCAAAAAATAAAATTAGTTTCCCATTTATACATAACTAAGTTAGCAAAAAGAGGGGCACAACTATTTCCCATGGCTACACCAACAACTTGCCTGAAAAATTCCCCTTCAAACATAAAAAAATTATTTTTTAAAATGACTTCCATCAAAACCATGATGAAATTAATCATAGTGTTACCCAGGTTTGTCTTTTCAACCAATGCCTCATGTAAGAATTCTAAGCCCTTCTCATGGGGGATAGAGGTAAATAAATCTACCACATCAATAGTGGAAAAACACACTTCATTATCATAATAATCATTTTTAATTCATTTTAAGAAATCCCAGGAATCAATCAGAATATGATCGATGGGAGCCAAACTTTTCCTAACTATCCGATCCACAAATACCCCTAAAGGGTATGTAGCACTGTTGTTACCAGTGACAATTAAACAATATAGTGGATCTCTTATATTTTTATGTGTCTTGGGAATCCCAAAGGCAATAGGGATAGTAGGTAGTTCAGTGTGTAAATAATTATATGTTTCTTCATTAATAGCACCTTGAAGTAAGGAATCTTCTAATAATAAACTGATCTTTCTGTGTGATATATTTATTTCATTCCTTGACACACATTCGAACCTAGTTTCATCCTGCAACATGCTGAAAATTTTATTGTTATAATCTACCTTATTTACAACAGTCATGCCTCCCCCCTTATCAGGTTTCATAAACCTTAAATTATCATTACTTCTCAGCTGTTCCAAAAGTAATTTCTCAGTCCTGGTTAGATTAAAATATTTTATTTTGTGAGTCCTCAATTTTTGGTATATCTCCTGACTGCATACTTTTTCAAAAGTATTTAACAAAGGATGCAGATGGGGGTTGAAGCAACTCTTCTTCCTCAGACATAAAGTTGTCCTACTAATGTTAATCTCTCGGGGAGAGTTTTTATATAAAAAGCTCAAATTTAGTTTCCTTACAAAGAGTTTTAACTCAGTTAACGTATTGCTGATATTAACTTTTTTGGAAGGTACAAATTTAATTCCTTTCATAAATAAATGAAACATGTCTTCATTAATACTAATCCCTGCATAGTTAAAAATCCTAAAACCTTCGTATGTATAAAGCAAACCATCTAGTTCGGATGTAATACCCTTTGAATCTACAGGTTCTAATTCCTCATCTCTAACTACGACTGGGGGTAACTGTTCTTTTTCCAACTCATTTGTCCCCTGTAGCTGTTTTTTCTCACACCTCCCCCTTGAGCACCTAAAAAAACTTGTTCATCCCTATAATTATTTTTATGTTGTAACCGAGCAGATCTTCTTAGAGGGGGAAATTCAGAATCATATTGATTATTTACCAAACCCTGCCTTTCCATGTGCATAGGGACTCTTGCCATACCATCATTGGTCTGGGTACTAACAGCAATATTCTCACCATCACAATATGATTTGGGTAAGGGATAAGCAATATTATATTTGTATTCATAATCATCCCTAAGCAGCTTCTTCTTTTTCCTTTCTATATTTAAACCTACATCATATTCAACTTTATCAAAAATATTATTATATCTAAAATTAATTCTGTTAAAATTAGCATCATTCAAAATATAATTATTAACTTCATCAATTTCATTTAAAAGTCCATCAATTCTTTTAGTGTTAATCCTAATTATAAAGTCCAACAGTTCTAAACCGTGTCTGTCAAACATCTCCAACAGTTCACCAACTTCAGGTTGTCCCTTTTTCAAACCATTCGGAAATTTATAAATACGTAGACCTTTGGGAACCTTTTTCTTCTCCACACATTCTTTGAGGCATGCATTGTCGCACTGCAGGGCTCTAACTTTAAACAGTTTAGTTTCTAATGATACTAACCTCGAATCCAATGTGTTAGTAGTATCCACAGTTCTGTTTTTAAAGAAAACATAATCCGTCTTCTTCCAGTCGCTTAAACGATCACAATTTAGGTTAAAAGAACAAGTTCCCCCTCTACTGGAGTTCCCGTTGTCAACATGGCGTGCTTCTTCCAAAAAATCCACATTACGCTGATTAACATTACTCCTATTCATCGCTGCTTGAGAGGCATCCCTTGCTTCTCTTTGCGCTAATAGAATCTCACTTCCGGAAACCGGAAGTGATGACTTTGGGGTTTTTTGTAAGCGGACAACCGCTTCTTGCAATTCTGAAACTTTGTTAGTTAAGTTCAGCTTTAGCTTCAATCTGAACTGAAAAACTGTGTACATTATTCACAGATTTACCAATTATCTATGGTGGCACTGACAAAAAAAAGTAGTACAATACCCTCAGTCAACCCTTTGATCTAGGTGAAATGAGTATATAATGAATAATCCCCGGTGAGTTTGTTTGAAACACAAAACATTCAACAAACTCATCAGTGATTACCATTTATTCCACCAAAATCATCTAAAAAAGTTATCACAAGTGTAAACCAATAGGTTATATTTGCCATTAGCAAATGTAAAACAAAAAAACACCCCCAAACCCCAGGAAATTAAATATATTAACTCCTGGGTTACACAGTCTTGAAAAAATTGGGAAAGCATTGAATTATGTAAAAGCCAATCTAATGAAGTTCAACCATTACATAATTTGACTAGCTGTACCACTAAGGAAATGCATACTGTGATAAATCATATAACACCCTGGTGAAATAGGTGAAGGACATTAATCCATATTGTCACTTTGAGACTCTAAACTGTGAGTCCCAGCATGAGAAAGAAAGAAATGCAAGCCTAAAAGAGAATGAATGCTGAAACTCCAAAGGTTTCCTTTTAAACTATTTTCTTGTCGGGGATTAAGCCCATTTCATTCCAGCATAGGGGAACTACACCTCTTGTGCCTCATACTCTTTAATAGATCGAAGTATATCAAAGTAAAGTAAATACCCTGATGTGCAGTGATCTTAGACTTGGAGTATTAAAAGTCCATTTTTGTACATTTAGTCTCTTCAATCTAAAATAGGACCTTTTTCATTTTTTTTATTTGCCTGTAAAAGGTACTCCAGTTATCACAAAATCAGTCTCAGAAATTGATGACAGTCGGTCTCAGAAATTGAAGGTAATCCTAATTATATTTTTCTCACTCTGCTGGCTCACCTCCCCCTAGAAAAAGAACACAACTTGTTTCTCTGCAACCAAATGCTGCTGCACTTTACTGCTGTACCAAAAAAATGCAGTCTTGTGAGCACAGAATGGAGCAACACACCCCTTTATTAGGTATTGACAAATACATATTGTTTGTAGTAAAGATAAATTGATGAAACGGAGTCATCAACTTCCATTTCCATTAGTTTTCATTCAGTACCTGCCACAATGTCAAGTCTATACTCAGATTCAGTATCAACAACATGTTAATAAGAAATTGTAATCAACAAAATATGACACAGGTATACACCACTTACTATAATCATGTCTGCTTCTAAAAGGTTGAATCTCCACTTTTATGAACACTTTTTAGAAACATGAAGCTTTTCTCTCCGGGCCTCCACTGAAAAAGGACCTGTGTCCAGTTGGAATTTCTGATAAACAAATGCAAATAAATAATAAATAAATAAATAGTATAATGAATTGATTAGCTTCACTTCTTGGGCTGTTCTCAGTTTATTCAGTATGAATGCTAATGAAACATGAAATTACGCCGGTCATCCAACACTGATATTTGGGGCTATGTGAATTTAACTTACTCTACAAATCCTTGCAGTAGTAAAAGTTATAAACAAACTCATAATGGCTCACAAAATAACACAACACTGATGGCATCATGCAGGGATTCGAGAAAAGCATAACTTGCTTAGCCTTTTAAGTATTACCCAAAGGAGGCATGTTAAATCAGCCATTGTTTGATAGCAGATTTGCTTTATCTAAGTATACACACTATTTCAATAAGTACATTTTTTGGCATTGAAGTTTGTTCACCTTTTCAAATCAATTTCATGCATTTACCTCCTTCAAACAGAGAATTGTAGACAGAAAGGTACACTAGAATGTGGAGTAATAAGTATGAAACAGATATATGGTAATGTGTCAGAGTTTACTTTGGGATAGCCATGCATACTTCAATTGGTAAAGAAAGTCGATATGAGTTTCCAAGACTCATATGTGTAACACAGTGTTTGTATATCTTTGATAAACTCAATGTTTCACATTGCGATTTTCCATTTATGAATTTGGCATGCTTTCTCTGATGTAACAATAAAACCAGAATGATTTCAAGTTTTTTACCAGCTTTTCATTCTTAGCTGATAGCAGTATTCATTTTTTGTGATGTTTAACATGTTACTAAAATTCAAGAAAAAGTGTATTTCTCTTTATGAAAAGCAAAATTATATATTTATATTTTTCAGAAAGTTTCCAGAGAAATTCATGATAGATGTAACTTGTAGTGTACTGAAAAAATAAACAGAAGAAAGTGACTTTCAATAGTCAAGATGTTATCAAGTAGACATCTTTTATTCCTCAGTTTTCCATTATATATTTCTGTGTAGAATACATTATCAATGGACCCTCTAATCATCCTTACTTACCAGGCTGTAGCAACATTGGAAGTGAAATGGAATATTCCATATGTTCTTATTTTCAGGGAGTCTGCAGACTTTTGACTTTTGTGCATACTGTTACAAAATGATCAATATGATTTTTTTCATAAAAATTTAATGTTTTCCAGGTCATTCATCAGTTATCAGTAATGATGATGATTCCGCAAGTCCTCTTCATCATGTCTCCAATGGTAGTAATACTCCATCATCATCAGAAGGTGGACAAGATGCTGTCATTATTGGAATGACAAAAATCCCCGTCATTGAAAATCCACAGTACTTTAGAAGTCCTAACAGTCTTCTCAAGTCTCACACCTGTAAGTGACCATAACGTTTCATTTTTTTTTTTTTTAGTAGCCTAGAGTGATGCAACAATATTAACCAGAAAGCAACATATGATTTCTCAACTCCATTTGTAAAGCATTTGGTACAGTCTGAGTGAACCCCTTATTCTTCTTTAAAATGGTTCAGACTGTGGTTACCAAGTTACCACTTAGTACTGTACTGGTAAGTGAGAAGTTGGTCGTCATTATTTGAGTTTTTTAAAAACATTCTGTGTTTTCTAAAAGCAACATCTTGCCAGCTGAAAAAACAGAAATAAAAGTTGAGCCAGTTCACATTTCAGTCATAAATAATATGCATTTCTAAACTGACTTGAAGCCAAATACTGTGAAGAATTGCATCTCAATACTGTGACCACTTACACTCAAATGCTGTGAGCAATCAAAGATCAGTCTTTCTTAGAAGTTGTGGATGCACAGACTAAACCTGCTGTGCATTTCTTGTACTTAAGCGTAGTAAATTTTCAACCAAAGCTAAACTGTACAAATAGTATTTTATCAGTATCGGTATTATGATGCACTTATATGTAACCCATTTATGGATGTCTGGAAATGACAAAACTGGTATATTTGTCCTGTGACCCAGACAACATGTGCCCTATTAGAAACCACTATCACACTGCACATCTTACCCTTGAATCGTTTGGGCATATGCAAGAGATAGATAGTGTTTAAAAATGTTTGATAGCTGTGTTGCTTGGATGACAGCATACTCTTAACTTTTTCTCTTGCCAAATAAGTGAAATACATGGACAACAGTGGCTGCCTGATGGTGCTGTTAAGCAATTATTAATATATGGCATATCTTTTGTCAATTCCTTGAAACTTAACATTTTTGTGTAGTGCAGTGCTGTTAAGTATTGCCTTTTAAATCCTGTGCTCATTTATTTTAAATCTGTGATTCTTTATTGTTTCATATTTCGGAGGTGTTTGAAGGTCTATATTAGCCCTATCGCATTTATTTGTTATCTGTGTGCTAGTCTGTGGGCTCAGGTTGACATGATTAACAACATCAGCATGACTCAGGTTGTTGTGTAGCTACAACGTTGTTGTAGGTTCATAGGTTCATAGGTTAGTACTAGGCTATCGGCCCTAGGGCCTATACAAGCCTAGCCATAACAATTCCCTGACTATTTCTTCCCACAATATTTACTTCCCTGGACCCCTGTCTAGCAGGGCAACTGATGTGATCCCCGGGATGAATTTCCTATCTCCCATCCAATCGTCATTTTTGGGGATAAACTCTTGGATAGGCTTGTAAGGGCCCCAGGGCCATTAGCCTAGTAACCGCCTATGATCCTATGACGTTGTTGCCTTTATCAGACCATTTTAAGATAAATGCTATGTGCAATTCTGAAGGACTTCTAGAAAGAAGAAAGATAAGAGAGTGCTGGTGAGAATATACAGAAAGATCAGCAGATTAGTGATGGGAATAAAGGTAATGTACATGAACAGGCAATTAAGGAACATGTTTTCACTGTAAAAAGAAGAAAGATGGGGACATAATACAAGTATGTGTATCATTAATGGAGAAGTGAGATTGAATTTTAGCTAGATAAAAAGGTTACGGAGGGGGTATGAATACAAATTAATCATGAACATGGGAGTTTTTTTTTTCACTGAGAAGGTAATGAGCATGAAGATTGAGTTAGTAGAATGAAGTGTTGAGGGCAAGGCAATGAGATGTTTAAGAAGATGGTGATACTTGGAATAAGAGGATGGAAAGGGGAGGCAACTACTCTGGGCTAGTTACAACACTTGGGCAGACCAAGTATTAGTTCATAGGTTCATAGGTTCATACTAGGCTATCTGCCCTAGGGCATTTGTAAGCCTAGCCAGAGTGTGTTTGGCTTTCGCCACCCATTTTAAATGAATTTTGCTATGCCCTTTTTCGAGGTTAGTATACTGTGCCTCTGTCTAACAGTGACACAGAAGTGATACCCAGGGTAAACCTACGATCTCCCATCCACTCATCAAGATTCCTCTTGAAAAAAGTCAATGAGGGACTCTGCCTAACCTGGACTGGGATTTTATTCGAGAGTGAAGGGAGCCTCTGGGTTATGAATCTGTCCCTCCAGCATGTCCTATTTATTTCAGTGCTGAGGTTCAAGTCTCCCGAGCACGTAGCTCAACGGGATTTGGATTTTCTGAGGTGCAGCATGTCCATTAATTCCGGGTTGGACATGGCTTTATACATCAGGCACAGATCACCTCTGAACAGGCGGTATGCCACTGAGTAGAGCTGGAGTTTCTTTAACCGGGCAGCATATGGCATCTGTTTGAGCCCTTTGATCCTCTTCGTGAGGTACTTTTGGGGTCTTTCCAGTTGCTGCAGGTGTCTGGTAAGGTACATCCCAAAAGGGGCATTGTACTCAATTATGGGCCTGATGAGGGATGAGTAAAGAGGCACGATGACCTCCCCTGATCTAGATGTGAATCCCTTCATGATTAGGTGGGCTATATAAAATGTTTTTCTAACCACTTTGGCCACGTGGTTGTCAAATGAGAGATTGCTATCAACTTGGGTCCCCAGGTCCCTAATTACTTCTTCTGTACTTAATGGATTACCACCTATGTGGTAATTTGTGGGCACTTTGTTTTTCCAAAGGGGATGACTATACACTTTTTGGCATTTAGCTTGAGGCCATGGCTCTGGCACCAGTTGTCTGTTTCTATGAAGCGCTTTTGGAGGATGCTTGTGTCGGCTGGTGAGTCGATTATGGCACCCAGTTTGCAGTCATCTGCGAACTTGGTCAGCCACAGTCCTTCCGTGTTGGCCTGTACCTCCGAGAAATATATACCGAACAAGAGAGATCCCAGGACTGAGCCTTGTGGGACACCACTTGTAACTGGTTTGGAGTCTGACATGGCTCCAGCAATTCTAACCATGTGGGTTCTGTCCTTGAGCCAGTTTGCAATCCATCTAGTGACATATGGGTTTATATTTCAGCTGGTGAGCTTATCTATAATGCCCGAGTGGGGTATTGTATCGAAGGCTTTTGCAAGGTCCAGGTAGGCTGTGTGGACCACCTTCCCCTCGTCAATGGCCTTGGTAACTGTTTCAAAAAAATCAACCAGGTTTAAGAGGCAGGATCTGCCGTTAACAAAGCCGAACTGGGTAGGATCCAGTGTCTGTAGGTCCCCAATATCTTTATTTATGAGGTCCATGATGATCCTTTCCATAGCTTTGCAGACCAAGCTAGTCAGGCTTATGGGGTGATAGTTTCCAAGATCCATTGAGGCACCACCTTTATGGAGAGGGACCACTGTTGCTGTACGCCACGCTTTGGGCACATATCCTGTAGTAAGGCTGAAATTGAACAGTAGTTTTTTGTTTGGGTTTAGCTCTTCTTGGAGTTCATGTAGGACGCAGCCCGGGACACCGTCTGGTCCCATTGATGCTGTGTTTTTTGCTTTGGAGAGGGCGGCTCTTACCTGAGCATCTGAGATGTCAGGGGGGCAGCACTCTGCTGGGATAGATATTTGCCCTTTTGGTGGGGGGGGGGAGTTTGCGCTGAACCTGTCAGCTAGGATGTTGGCAATGTCTGTGGGTTCAGTGTATTTTTTGTCATTTTGGACTAATTCTGAGCATATCTGGGAATTACCACCCAGGTTCCTAACATATTCTGAGCATATCTGGGAATTACCACCCAGGTTCCTAACATAACTAAAGAAAGCCTTGTCATTATCCTTAGTGTCCTGTGCAATTTTTCTCTCGAAGCTGGCCTTAGACAATTTTATGAGTGCCCGTAGTTTTTTGCTAATACTGATCAGTGATGCCTTCCCTTTTTGGGATTTTGCTCTATCATTTAGTAGCTTCCTCCTTCTATTGTATAGTGTGTTTATGGCTGGGGTCCACCAGACAGGACGTCTGCCTTTGGAGGATTGGGTTTTGGTTTTATTTGGGATCGCATGATCCATGCATTCCTGTAGGTGTTCATAGAATGCGTTTATAAAGGATTCTGCGGTCTGGGCCGTATTTTCCACAGGCCCGAGGCTTTGAAGGATTCCACCTCAGTTTTGAGGAGTGTGAAATTTGCTTTAGAGAAGTTTTTCACTGTAGTTTTCTGGGCAGGGGGTGGGGTCGGGATGTGAATATCCAGTGAGATTAGTTTATGGTCTGATCTTACCAGTGAGGGATACACTTCTGGTCTGGAGCATAGAGTCCCCATGTTGGTGATGATCAGGTCCAGTATGTTTTCCCCTCTTGTGGGAGTGGTAACAAGTTGTTCCATAGCATTTGAGTTTATAAATTCTAGGAACCTTTGGGCTAGGGTGTTGGAGCTAGAGTAATGCATCCAGTCTATGTTTGGGTAGTTGAAGTCGCCCAATATAATGGTGTTTGGAGAGACCTTCATATTTTCCAGTGTTCTCAGAAAGGCCGAGTGGGGTTCCTGGGTTTGGGAGGGTGGTCTGTAGCAGGCTATAAACTGGAAGGCAGTTTTACCCACTGTTAGTTGCACATGGATAGTCTCTGATGCTTCGTGCTTTGCCACCAACCTGGAGGTGTGGGTATCTTTGATGAATATCGATACTCCCCTCCTTTTGTGGTTCGGTCCAAGTTTTGGGGCCAAAAAGCATGGTATGAGGTATAACCTGGTAGTGCTGGGGTGCTCTTGGGAGCCCTGAACCAGGTTTCTGTTACTGCACAGATATCGATGTTCTCCATGCTAAGGAGAGTTTCGAGTGCGTGCATCTTGAGGTTTAGACTTCTGGCATTGAGTAGCATTACTCTTAGTTTCTTATCCCTTGTGATACCTATGGAGGTGGGTTTGTCTTTTGAGCCTTGCCTAAAAAAGGCACTATGGAGGTAGCAAGAGCCTTTGCCAATATTCGAAAGCCCAGGGGTGACAGGTGCAAGCCGTCCCTAGCGAAGCATCGTGGCTTGTCGAGCATATCATCCCAAGCTGACAGGTATTGGATCCCCTTTGAATGACACCAGTACTTAAGCCAATTGTTGAAATTGATCATCTTGTCTTCATATTGTGGCATCATTCTTGGTGAGGGTAAGATGCTACTCAAGGTCAGGGTCATACCGGCCTGGGTTACATGCTCAGAGAGCTACTTTATGTCTCTTTTCATGTAGTCCAGGGAGGTACGTCTCAGGTCATTCACACCAGCATGGACAATGACTGAGTCATATTTGTACTTGCCTTGGAGTGACCTGAGTGCTTGTGTTATGTGGCAGATCCTAGCACCCGACAGGCGGATCCTAGCACCCGACAGGCTGCTCACCGTGACCCTCTCCTTGTTCAGCCTGGTGAGCGGGACGTCAGTGTGCCTGACGATAGAGTCACCTATTACAAGTGTATCAGGTGTGTTGTTTAGTCTTAAGGGCTGTGACTGTTCGGCACACTGGCTTTGTGAGATATGTGTTGCACGTGTTTTGTTTTGGGGTAGCGGTTGCTTGGGTGTCTGCTTTGGAGGTCTCTGCTGCTTAGGCAGATCTTTATTTAGAGCCTCCGAGTATGTTTTTGTGTGATTATGTGTTTGGTTTGCTGTCGTGGTAGGTCTATGTGAGACTGGAATTGTAGTGAGTGTGGTTTCCTTCTCCTCCTGACTGGTTATGCCAGTACTGAGTTGAAAGAGCTTAGCCTCCAGTTTGGCTATATGGTTGCATCTCTCACATGTGTTGGAATTTGTTGGGTGGAGGAGAGGGTTGTCTATGTACATGAGGCAGTTGTAACATTGCCTCAAGATTCACAGATTCACCAGCTGGACTGAGAGTGAGAACACAACCAGTAGTATGAACAAACAGACTGCATTAGTAACAGAACCAGTAGTATGAACAGAATGCATTACTGCAAAACAGAACCAGTTGTATGAAAAGGTAGGCATGTTTGAAAAACTGAGTTTCATATTTACATGCCATCCATCCATCGTATTGTTGCAATATTTGCAGGCTGTGCCATTTTTATCTCATTCCCTTAGAAATAAATCGGTGATTTGGCCATTCGTGAAGTGCAGGTTGGACACATACGTGGCGATTAAAAGTTAGTCGACATTCTAGTTGTTCGACTAGGTAATATAGACCCCAAAATCATATTCTCTCCTTGTTTGGATTCACTTCTGTAAATATTGTCATTCTGTGACTCTGTCTTCTTTAGTGTATCATGTAGTGATGAATTCAATCTACTTTGGTGCATCATGTCACAGTAATCTCCATCTAATTTAGTATCAAGTAATGGTGAATCCCACCTCCTTTACTGTATCACATAATGGTAAATATTGTTGTAAAATCATGAATCTTACAGTAGTAGCAATGCAAAATGGATTATTTTCTGTCTCCATAAAACACTAAAGTCATGAGGAGGAAGTTACTATGCTGCCAATAAATTCAGCTGACATATTTTACTTCAGCACATCTTAGCAGACTGGCTTATGCCAGGCAGATAATTGTTATTATGATCTAGCAACGTTGTAGTAGGAGTCATTTGAGATATTTATTTCTGTTTGCATTTTGGTTTAGCAGATGTGCTGAGATTTGAGGATGTTTTCTTATTAATAATAACATTCTACCACTTATTGCTACACTGGTTTGTTACTGTAGAAAAAATGCAAATTAGAAAAGAAGACTGCATTGGGATAGAGGCGGAGTTGAGTCTGAGAGGCCTAGGATGCTGTGGTGTGCTCCGTTATAGAAATGCCTTGAGAATTTTTATTGTTAATGCACTGTTTATTAACATGTAAGTTTTAGGAAGCTTTACTTAGCAGGTATGTAGTTACTGGGCATTCCTTGTATGTGCATGGTTCATATATCTCAGCCTCTTAGCACAAGATATCTGGACAGAGGTAAAAATAATGGGGGGAGACGGAATAAAGCCCCAAAAATGGATACACATTTTAAATATTGTTCTTATAAGCTTAGACAATTGCTAGAATATCAGCTCTTACATTAGCCATGCATTTTCGTAGACTATGATGTTTGAAAAAAATGTGTATCATTTTAAGTGATTTCAATTTCAAGTAATTTGCCAAAAATACATATTTTTTAAGGAAGAGACCAAAACTATATGGCATAAATCTGGGCAGTTATGAGGTACGGCATGGATTGAGCCTAGGTTTTGGTTGATGTCCATTGCATTAATAATTTTTAAAATGCCATGTCGAGAATACCACAACATCCTTCCTTAGTTTGTGTATAATTAACATAATTTTAGTTCTTATTAGCATTTGGTACAGGGGCAATGGTCCAAGGTAAGAATCTTGTCCAGGTGTTCTCTACTTTGATTTTATGGTAGAGTTCTGTACATAAGGTAGCAATTAGTGGATTTGCTTGCTCTGTGGAAATATTGGAACACCACTGGTCAAATGTGTATGAAACTGTTGATAGAAATGTAGATGGTAGCAATTGTATTATTAGCAGTTTTAAAGGAGGTGTTTGGTTTCTTTTTTTTTTTGTTGTTGTTGTCTGTTAGATGTTAAGTTTTAACTTTCTTTGAAAGGGCCACCTGATGATATTTAAAGTTAAGTTTCAGTGTAAGGACTGGGTATAATTCTTTGAGCAGTACACTACTGGGGACTTTACAGAGAACCATGGTACTACAGAGTGAATGTTATATTGCTAGCAGTGTGTCTGTGCTTTAGAGGACTGTGGAAAAGACAGCATTGGAGGATACTGGTGTCTGACCTGCTACAGCTTTAGTACCAAGTACAGCAGGATAAGGGGGTACAAACAATGAGGACTGAAGTATTTAGGAAGTCAAATGTCAGACTGCTACACTGGGCTCCTATGTGAAGCAATCTTTAAGGAAGGGAGGATACAGCTGCTACTGATTTGTGTTAGACCTTCTTCTATACTAGCCTCATGTATGAAGAGATACGAATTATATGGAATGTGCTAGTGTCATGCTTCCAGCCAAAACATGAGGAGCCTGGTAGTTTAAGGGAGGCTGGGCAGTATGTAATGAGGAAAAACAAAGGTAGGTTTGTGAGAGAGTTTGTTACCATTTTAGTAATTCTGAAGTATGGAGCAAATATGGATTAAGGCTCTGTGACAAATCCTACAGTCACTAGAATCTTGAAACAATGGTGGAGAAAGATGTTAGGTAATAGAGGTGTACACAGATGTTAGGCAGAGAAGGTGTAGACAAATATTAGGAAACGGAGGTATATGGAGAAGCAGTCAATGGAGGTGCAGACAGATGTTTGGTAAGGGAGATATAGAAAGATGATAGATAAGGGAGACATAGACTTAAACATATGATAGATGATGGACATGTAGAAAGAAGTTAGACAGAGTTAGGCAATGTTTCCATCTGGCTATTAGAAATAAGGAGGTAGTAGTAGTAAGGGACTGGTAAAGGGACAAGTGTGATTGTGCTAATGCCATGGTTCTAGTAGATAGAAGTAGGGACAGACATAGACCTTGTGGTCGCTCACATCATGGTAAGTAGAAGTAGCTAGAAGTGGAGATTTAAGTAGGTTTTGCTTTCACCACCAAGGTCTGAGTCACTGGAACTAGAGAATTATTTAGGTAACACTTTATACTTTGCTGCCACCATAACCCTTTGCACAAGTGAATTATGGGGATTAGACCTCACTTCTATCAAGGTACATAAGGGAAAGTACATGGGGATTAGAGAAGCTCTCTGGAATACATGTGGGTAGTTTAGTGTTGAACCCTTCTGTTCTTTGGAATAGAGAAGACAGAGAATGAAGAGAAAGAAGACAAAATAATTAGTTGTAGTGCAGGGAGAATAAATTTTATAGCCTAGAACATAGACAAGTAAAGCATTAGACTAGCAGTGCAGTTATCTGGAGTGTACATGACACTATATAATCACAAGTAATAGCAGTCATTGTCAGGCTCGCAGAGTTCTGACACATATATACTCACAAGTAATCACAGCCAGTGTCAGGCTCATAGAGTTCTGACACATATATAATCACAAGTAATAGCAGTCATTGTCAGGCTCACAGAGTCCTGACACATATATACTCACAAGTAATCACATCCAGTGTCAGGCTCATAGAGTTCTGACACATATATAATCACAAGTAATCACAGCCAGTGTCAGGCTCATAGAGTTCTGACACATATATAATCACAAGTAATCACATCCAGTGTCAGGCTCATAGAGTTCTGACACATATATAATCACAACTAATAGCAGTCATTGTCAGGCTCGCAGAGTTCTGACACATATATAATCACAAGTAATCACATCCAGTGTCAGGCTCATAGAGTTCTGACACATATATAATCACAACTAATAGCAGTCATTGTCAGGCTCGCAGAGTTCTGACACATATATAATCACAAGTAATAGCAGTCATTGTCAGGCTTGCAGAGTTCTGACACATATATAATCACAAGTAATTACAGCCAGTGTCAGGCTCATAGAGTTCTGACACATATATAATCACAAGTAATAGCAGTCATTGTCAGGCTCACAGAGTCCTGACACATATATACTCACAAGTAATCACATCCAGTGTGAGGCTCATAGAGTTCTGACACACATATAATCACAACTAATAGCAGTCATTGTCAGGCTCATAGAGTTCTGACACATATATAATCACAAGTAATAATAGTCATTTTTAGGCTCGCAGAGTTCTGACACACATATAATCACAAGTAATCACAATCAGTGTCAGGCTCATGGAGTTTGGCAAATTCATGCACATTTTGATGAAACATTTTAAATGCAAATTATCCATGTAACAATAAATTAACATGCTAAATATAGTATGATTCTGAGACATGCAATTTGGCAGTGCAAAATGAGACTGGGCACCCTAAGATTAAAAGTAAACGTAAGGATGAAGATGCATGTTGCTGTAAAACCAACTGAAGAATAACATGGAAGGAAATCTATTGGCTTTATAGTCCTTGTAATATAAGTGCACATCCATATTCTCACACTCTGGGATACTTGAATTGTTGTAACATGTAGAATTTGTGACTGGTGTTACATTTATTGCATGTGGTAACTAGCACGCTGTATTTAAGAATAAACATATTATTGTAACAGAACAGAATATGTTACTGGTACATTTATAGCATGGGGTGACCCAGTGTTTCACTTTCAGGGATACCAATATTATTGTAACAATGGGGACCGTATAACTGGTATAAAATTTGTTCCACAAGGTGAATCAGCATCACACATTCTGTGATGCACATTTTATCACAATATTCTGATATAGCACTTATAGTATAGTTTGGTCAAGCATCACATAGTTTGGTATACCTGTATTATTATAACAGTACAGAAAATTTCACTGATATACTATTCTTTACTTTGGGGGCACATTCATGGGTAATCATTTCACTGAAACATGAAGAATATGTGATGTATACAACAATTATAGCATGGACTCATTCAGAATTACACATATTATTGTAACAGCACAGAATATATGACTGCTGTAACAGTTATAGCATAGGGTCACCCGGCATCACACATTCTGGATTAACAATAGCATTGATACAGTACATGATATGGAACTCATATAATACTTATAGTATGTAGCAGCACGACATCCCATTAATATAAATCTGATTACACAAGATTTATATAAAGAAGCACACATCTAAGATGAGGATTGAATTGGTCACTTATATTGT
>NC_056728.1:485517544-485552544 GCF_019279795.1 Protopterus annectens
TGCGTGCGTGCGTGTGTGTGTGCGTGCGTGCATGTGCGTGCGTGCGTGCGTGTGTGTGTGTGTGTGTGTGTGTAAGAAGGACCTGGCTTCCTTCTTCTATTTCCTACTTTGCCTTGAAAGCTCTGTGAATAGTGGTGGCTGTCCATGGCATCACTATAGGATCATCTGCAACTCATAAGAGAAAGAGCAGGGAACTGATGGATTAGCGTCACCTTGTGTAAAAACAAATTCTGGAGAAGGAAAAGAAAATTGCCAGTTCCTTTTCAAAAGTTTTCAGATGCCTGCCCAAATACACAGATTTGATCTGAAATGTATAATCTCTGTGGATTTGGTGGTAACTCTGGAAGGCATACCTACAGAATATTTTGTACCACTTGTGGACAAAATCAAAGCAAATTATGCACAGATGACTTACATTAAAGTAGAGTTGTGATTGTTATACATGTTTTTTTTTTCTAAAATCATTGCTTGTAAAGGTAAATCTTAAACATTGTGTATAACAGCATAAGCAGACATAAAATGTAGATGTTAATTGTTCTTAAAAGATTCATTAATTTTATTTTCCATTTAGAGTGAAATGATTCTGCTTAATAAATAGTTGGATTGGATACTATTTTTATCAAGATTTATGCTGGATTACAAGTCCATTGTTTTATTGGGCCATTCGCTAATACAATTTCAGGAGTGAGATACTGTACTTGTGCATTTTGTATTGCTGGACAAACTACTAAAATATCAATTTCATTTTGCATTATTAAGAAAACAGCGAAGTGTTCAGTGACTGTAAAATAAATTGATCAAAGTGCATACTGATATTATACTTTTAAATATGCAAACTGAAGAGAATAAATGTCAAAAGAGTAACACCTTAGACTTTTGGGGGAAACATGAACTAAAAACCTGGTAGGATAGAAAGCAAACTGTTGTGTGGTTTGGGAACATTATGTCTGGGGTCATGTCATTGTTCAGTATACTTTGGCAGAGTTAATTAAATCACTTTGATTAAGAACATTGCAACCTTTATCTTACTTATGCTTGTATTGGAAATACTTTTTTGCAAAATTAGTAATGCTACTGCAAACAGGAGTTGTATTTTCATGTAAAATGGTAATAAAGCCACTGCTATACTCTTAGCTAATGAACATGGTATGCGGCAGAAGAAGGAACCAACATCAACACCAAACACTTGAGTTATCCAACTTTTTACACAGCTTCCAAGCTTGATTGCCTCAGTTATAGGTCTTTTGCTCACTGTTTAGATCACAGATACTTCACTGCATGATTTCTAAAGGTGTGTTACATCATTCCTTATGGCATCATCTTTAAAAAGACACCATAGATTCCACCTTCTCAAAATGTGAGTCAAGTCTGTGCAGTTTCTAGTGGCAGCAAGTGAGGTAGTGAGTCGACAGCAAGTATGGATAATCTCTTTGATACAGACTGTTAAAAAATAATTCAAACTAAACTGAGTGCTTTTAGAATCACAAAGATGTACAAAATATTTGCAAATGGCATATCAACCTCTAGGGCTGACATTATCTCCACCTATCATCAAGCAATCAAGTGCAGAGTTACACTTTTCATTTAATCTTAAAAATCATTAGAGTTACTAACATGTTCAGGCTTTCCTATATAACAAGATTCATTTTATATATCTGCCATATAAATGATGTGGTACAGTGTTACATGAGTAGCATTTCTGCCACACAGCAAGAGCTTCAGCACTTTAATTTTTCCTGCGGTGTTCTCTGCTAGAATCTGCATGCCGCCCCAACATTTGCGTGTAATTTCTCTGGATGCAATGCTTTACCCTGTCTTATCAAGGACATACAGAGGGAAATTGGTCCTGTCCAACTTGCCTGTAGCTGCACTTGTAGTGTGTGAGTGAGTGTGTGCATTCTGGGATGGACAACCTATGCAGAAAGGGTTTCAATACCTAGAGAGAGAGTTACTTGTTGGAACAGGATTCATTCTCCCTGTGATCCTGTAAAAGATAATGCTGATTATCGGAAAGTGGATGGATGGATGGAGGGATGGAGGGATGGATGGATGGATGGATGGATGGATGGTTGGATGGATGGATGGATGGATGGATGGATGGATGGATGGAAAGGTTGATAGCGTATACTCATGGGCCAAATTTAGATGAAGGCAGGGTTTTGCATAACTTTAGTTTTGACCTGCAGGCGTGCTGCTGTCTGTCTTGTTTGTAAATAAATAATTTCGGTGAGACAGAATCTTTCATCCAAAAGCTGGTGTGTTTGTGTGTTTTATTTACTGCTTGAATCATTTGCTCAGTCATACAAGTTTATAACATGTGGCCAAAGTACAAATCAGTTTACATGCCAAGCCGCATTCTGTACTCTTGAGTAGGGTGATCCACCCAAATACAATACAACTAAAATCTATTTTAAGAATGGAACAATTCAACTTGTTTACTGGCAAAATGCTTATTTCTTACTTGTTTCTATCTGTCACATAACAGTAATTGTTCATTTGGTCCTTCTGTATCAATATATTTTGTAATGATTGCTGGCCAGTATATTTAGCAAAACAAAAAAGGATGCTCTTTAATTGGGCTGGGCTCCATTACAGTAGAACAGGCTTACTTTTTATATACTGCCTTCTCACTGTCTGATGATCTTGTATTAAGAATTAATGTTTAATTTAATGCACATCATAATGCAGTATGGCTCAATGGCAAGGATGTAAATAGGTTTGTGTCTTAAAACCATTTTATAATAACTTATTAATGTGGCATAATTTATTACATTTAAACACCATTACTGAAACAGCATTTATTATGCACACATATCAAGTACCACTTAAGGTTTCCACTAACCATTTTTACTGCCTTCTGACATTGGTACCTGCTTTTAGGTCAGTTCTGTTTCCAGTGCAGAAGGCATATGGAACTTTCTGGCACCTTAACAGCACTGCCAAGCCTCCTTTCATTATTTCTGCACCATCTATGATATCAGTTGTTTAGGCAAATTTGAATGCAAGCTCTAAAAATGCATACGTTTTCTATAATTATCAGTGTATACCATCAGTAAAAGCATTACAAATAACTGGTCCTAGGATTAAACAATTCATGTTTTAGTAGCAATTAGCACTACATTAATTCAGAATGTTGTCATTTTGCCATGATCTTCTGACCCTTTTTGTCAGTCCGTCTTTACAAACCATGTGCCTAAATGTATTCCTTCAGTATCAGCAGACCACAGATACAGACTTTTCACAATCTACAACTTTGTTAATCTGGTTAAACATGAGATACTTTTCTGACATCCCTTTTCTGCTGTAAATTGGAAATGGGTATTGTATTAGGTCTCATGGACCTGTATGCACACAAGACGTATTTACTTTTCAAGTCATTCTATCAGCCTTATAACTGCAGCCAGTTGATACATACACTTATGCTAACAGACAAAAATTCAATAGGACCTCTTCAAAAGGACCTCTGGATTAAAAACTCTGCTCTTTCATTTTCCTCTGCACTAAAGTTCATTAATTACCTTTTCTCACTGTATTTAATCAAAAAATGTTTGCATGAAATGAATCAGGTTACAGAAGACAAGTAGACAGGGATACAAACAGGATGACGTTTATATGATCCTTAGAAAAGGCATGTGATATGATCTTGCACTGAAATGAGGTAGGCTAGGAACTCCTCCAGCTCTGTGAAAGGTGGTGCACTCAATACTCACCCCACCCATTGCCCTACATTCCTGTGCCAGAAGTTAAGCTGTTTGTTGGTTAGCGTGTATGATGTCACTGATCCTGCAGTGCATGTCATAACTGCAGTCGGGATGACCAGCCGCTTTAACGTCTGCCACAACATCATGCCAGGCAGAGTCCCAGTGGACCTGGTCAGCTGCTTGCAGGTCAAAGATCCAAAATCCATAGAGAAGAAGATACTCAATTAACACCTCATTCTCTGTACTGGAGAACTCGAATACCATAATGGAAGTATCGAATAGAGAAAACTATAAAGCAATTAAGACAAGAAGTGTCACTGTTAGAAGAATATAGAAGAGGAAACAGATTAACAAAAATACTAAGAAAGATAGATGTGATAAAAGCAATGCTCAGTATTAGAACAGACCAGGATCTACCATGCACTATTGCAAATAACAAACTAAAAGTCTCAGCACAAGTGAAAACATTTAGAAGACATGCAGATACATATAAAGGAAAAGTACAACACAAGCAATTTATTGATAACCCAAAAAAGCTTTACAGAGAATTGGGAAACAAGGTAAAAGGAATTGAAAGGCTGCCAGAAAAACGAGAAATTGATACATTTTGGAGAAGTATCTATGAAGATCCTGTGGAACATAACAAAGATGCTAAATATATATATAAGAAATAAAAGAAAAAATAAGAAGTTTAAAGGTACAGGATATGAAACAGGATGAAATAGGATGAAATAATGGCCAGACAGACTGAAACAAAGTTAGGAAAAGCCTCAAATTGGAAAACGCCAGACCCAGATGCAGTACCTAACTTCTGGTTAAAAGTATTAACATCTTTGCATGAAGATTTAGCCATGAGTAAGAACTATTTATATGCGCACCCCAAACAGACACTGACCTGGCTAACAACAGGAAAAACAATGCTCCTACTTAAAAGTGAACCTGCAAGCTACCCTAAACATTATAGCTTAATAACTTGCCTTCCGACGACATATAAACTATACACTGGAATTGATGGCAACAAAGTATATAGTCATTTAGAAAAAACTCAATTATGGCAATAGAACAAAAGGGCAATATAAGAAAGTCATATGGAACAAAGGATCAGTTGTTGTTAAATAAAGTCATAGTGGAGAAGGGGAAGAATTTAACTATGGCATGGACTGACTACAAAAAAGCATTTGATAATATCCCACATTCATGGATAAAAGTGGGCTTAAAAATGTATAAGATGCACCCTGCTCTGATCAGCTACATTACAGTGACCATGAAACAGTGGCAGGCCACTTTGTAATTAAGCCATGATAAAGGAGAAATTATTATTCCAGGGATAAAAATTCAAATGGGGATATTCCAGGGTGACTTTCTGTCACCGCTGCTATTCTGTCTTTCCCTTAACCCATTAAGCTGTCTACGTAACAGCTTAGAACATAGCTATAATTTGGCTACTAGAAAACAACTAAGTATAAAGACCTCTCATCTTCTCTTTGTCGATGATTTAAAACTGTATAGCTAATCAGATGAGGAGAGCCACGGTGGTGCAGCGGTTAGCATTGTCACCTCACAGCAAGAGGTTCTCCCGTTAGATTCTCGGCTGGAGTGCCTTCTGTGTGGAGTCTGCATGTCCTCCCCACGATAGAGTGATGTTTAAAGACATGCAGCAGGTAGGTGCATGTGTGAATGGGTGTGCCTTCTTTGAAGGTTGGGCATCAGGCTGGCAACTCAGCACCGTAAAAATCCACTGCCAATCATTAGCGGACCAGAGTTCCACTGTGGCGACCCCTAACCGGGAAAAGCCAAAATACATTAATTAGTTTTATAGCTAATCAGATGAGGACCTGAAAGTACAATTGCAAGTTGTCAAAACTTTTTCAGATGATATAAGAATGTCATTTGGTCTTGATAAATGTGCAAAAGCAACCTTTAAAGCAGGAAAACTGCAGCACCAGGAAAACATCAGTTTGGGACAAGCATGTGATATAAAAGAACTTGAGCAAGAGGGAGTATATAAATATGTGGGAATTGATGAAATATCAGCAATAAAACATGAACAAATGTGAATAAAACTTAGTAAGGAATATTTTTGAAGACTTTCCTGAAAGCAGCTTTGACATTTAGGGACAAAATGCAAGCTATAAGCCAATTTACTCTTCCTGTCCTAACTTACAGTTTTTGATATGATTGACTGGCCCCAAAATGTGTTGGATAGACTAAATAGGAAAACAAGAAAGATGCTTCATGCTCACCAAATTATTTATAAAAATCAGTGCATACCAAAATTATGCATTCCCCATTCTGAAGGAATTGATTACATGTATAGATCTGCAATCATGGGACTCCACACATATCTGCTGACCTCACAAGACCCAAACAGTGAACGTTTTGAAACATGAGGAGAATAAATTTAAGATGACTTCTCTGCTTAATCTAGCAATAGCATATTGGCATCAAGCAGGAATGGAAATCAAACCAGAAGCAGATAAAAATTAGGCAGCAACTGAATGTGCCAAAATAAAAAAGAAAGAATATAAGGTGAAGGACCAGACGAGAAGGCAAGAAATGTGGAAACTGCATAAATATAGTTGTAAGTATAGAAAACTTCTTGGAAGAACCCAGGGTTAGATTCTCACATGGGGTAACTGGCTAGGCTGAAAATGGCCCAAAAGGGCAGTTAGCCTAGTACTAATCTATGAATCTATGACTCTATGATCAGAAAGGAATGCAGGAAGGGTTAAGGAGAGGCGAATGCAAACCAACAGATGAAAGGTTAAGAAAGGTTAATATTGGCAGCCCAAGATAGCGGGCTACATACACACTGTTTTACAAAGTCCATTGAACATGTGGGAGAAACAGACAAATGTAGGTTTTGTAAAACTAAACTGGAAGCATTCACACACGTCGTTGTTGGTTGTGACATACTAATGGCAGAAGGACTGTATACTGAAAGGCATAATAATTTGGCAAGACTGTTGCACTGGGAATTGTGCAAACATTATGGTATTGAAGTGGCTGAAAAACACTGGAAACATGAGCCACAAAGCATCATTAAAAATGATGGAGTCTGCATCACATGGGACCATCCATTACCAACAGTTCAAAAGATAGATGCTAGAAAACCGGATATAGAGGTCCATGAAAAGAAGACAAAAGTAGCATTGATCACTGAAATCGCCACAACGAGTGACTACAGTATCTTGCATACAGAGAGACACAAAGTCATAAAATATCAGGATCTGCAGGCAGAAATGAGAGCAATGTGGAAGAAAGATACCCAGACAGTTCGAATAGTAGTAGAAGCACCGGGTGTTATAAAAAAGAATATACAATAGCATTTAGATATGTTACCAATACATGTAACTCCATACAAATTGCAGAAGGATTCATTACTGGGCACATTGCAGGTGCTGCAAAGAGCACTTCCGGCTGCTATCAAATATTGAAACAATACTAATTTCATGAACTTTAATTGTACTTTGACTTAGGAATGGGGTCTATTTCCATCATGGTATGAGAAACTCAAAAGATCTGGAAAAATTAAAAAGGGAGAATGTTGACTTATGGATGGATTAATGGGAAGAATACAACAGTATACTCCTGCTTTACCTGCTTTGTAGGCATTCCTCTGTAGGTATGGAAAACTGTTGAATTAACAGCTTTGTTCCTGTGTTCCCTTGAAAAATCCTTACAGCACCAATCTACCCTCAGTTCATAGAGTATGCTGTTTGTGTGCCTAACAGTTATATACATGTATCCACATTCTGCAATTACTGTCTGGCACACAACTTTGCTGAGCACATCATCCACAAAGCAGTGCCCATACCATTGCAAATTACCAAGGCGACATTACTGATTTCTCAAGGTTAAAAATAGTTTTGAAAAAAAATCACACGTGTCATGTATCTCACAGTCATATTAATTTACTGAAAGAGGTAATAGAAGCCCAGCAACAATGTGCTGAACTATGCTGTGAGTATGTGCTGATGGATGTGCCTCCTATTCTGCTTAACGATCATTCATTATCCTTGTAATCCTCCCCTCACTACACCATGCCAAGAATACACAAGCATCACAGACCTATTTGTCACTATGTCGACAGGTTCAACAGTAGTACAAAGAGGCCATACTTGCAATGAGGAATTTGGGAAACTTAGCACTTACCTTGTACAAGCAGTGCTTTAGGTATGCTTGACTAATTCTCTGTACCTGAGGTATTCTGTAGTGTTCGAACTTGGCTGCTCTATAGTTTCTTCCGTAACACGATGAGGGCTCTCTGCCTGCCAGCATACTTAATATCGTGCAAATTTACCTGGCTCGGCATGATGATTATACTACTTATGGCTCAACTTATTATTGCTTCTGGATCACTCACTTTCTCAAAAAGGACACTTGCAAACCATTGCGCTGAAGTCTCTTCAGTGCTTTGCACATACCCGGGTCACAGATAGCACCAGTCACGTATTATTTGGGTCATAACACCAGGGTGAGATCTGTAATTCCATATCTAAAGATCTGTAAATGTATTTATTTATTTATTTCAGTTTGATGACTGGGGAAGTTCACTGGGCTAAAACAGAGCCCATTTTTGGCGGAGGCCTGGGGAGAAAAGCTCCAGTGACAATGACAAACATATTAGCTTATACACATACAAAGCAAAAATGTAATACAGCTTATGCAGCATTCTACAGTAAAAAAAAAATCTACATTCTACAATAATAATAATAAAATCTAACAATTGTACAATCTAAGAGTCATTAATAGTGAATTACAATTGAAATTTTACATTCCACAATAATAGTAGTAAAAGTCTAGCAACAGAGCAGTCTTAAGGGTCATTAACAGTGAATTACACTTGAGGATGAGAAATTGTTGGAAATAAACTATTAACAAAATTTGGAAGTTAAGGAGGAGTAGGAGGGGAAATGATGTGAGTGCAGAGATGGTGCACAGAGTTAGAAGATGGGTTTTGATATAGGAGGGTCCTATGTGGGGAAGGAGCAAGGGCATTCCCACTTTGAAGACAGGTAGGAATGGAGGAGGGATTTAAAGTTAGAGTGATTATGAGTATTTCTAAGGGAGGGAGGAAGAGAGTTCTATAGTTTAGCTAAGGAGCAGGATAGCAGAGAGTGTACAGGTGGCCGTAAACGTTTGTAGATTTTGAGCAGGTTCTGATTTTCTGACGTAAGTGAGCGATTAGGAATATAGGGGGTTAAGGAGGTGGAGAGAGAAGGACAGGAAGATGGATTAAATATGAGCTTATGGGCAGGGGTGAGTTTAAGGAGGTTCAGATAGTTGAGAAGCTTAAACCATTGCAGTGAGTGGAGGGAGAAGCAGTGATGGGATGAGTTTGTAGAGTTGGTGACGAATTTGCAGATTTTATTGTAGCAGGCTTCTAATTTAGTTTGAAGGCCAAGCTGAAGATTCAAGAACAGAGGAATGCCATACATTAGGGAGGGGAGAAGGTATGTGAAGGCAAGGGTCTTCCTGATGGAGTGGGTATGATAATCGTTATGCCTATATAGGAGTCCTAATTTTTGGGTTTTTTTTATGTTAGTTTGGATGTGGATATCGAATTTTAGATGTACGTCAATAAGGACGTCGAGCAGTTTGGTGGGAGAGACAATTTCAATAGGGGTGTTATTCTGGCTTATGATCTTGAAGGAGTTTTTATCAATGGGTAAGTGTTTAGATGGGGAAAAAATAATTAATTTGTTTTTATTGGCATTAAGGGCTAGGTGGTTGTATTGCATCCAGGTTTCAGTATTTGAGAAACCTGACTGGGTTGTCTGCAGAAGGTTGGAAGGGGTGTCAGCTGAGCAGATGATTGTTGAATCATCTGCATACTGGATTAGTGTAGAATTGGAGAGGGAGTGGTGAAAGTTGTTGATGAATATATTGAAAAGTAAGGGGCCAAGGACAGAACCTTGGGGTACCCCAGTAGGGTGTATAGAAAGGAAAAGGTGGAATGTTTCCATTAAAGAGCTTGTTGTAAATGGACTGGCTGTAGTGCCTGATTTCTTAACAGCAGATACAGGGAATAAGGGCTGGCATGTTTCACAGCTTAAACTGCCATCGTTAACCATATTATACAGTACCTATAATATCTGAGCCCACCATGCATTTTGCACTCAACACACATATGAGCTAAGTGTCATTAACCACAGCAAGCCAAGAAGCAATGAACGAAGTCACAGCACAATTCCACAGAAAATACATTTATTCACCACAAACAATACCTTAAGCACTTTCGTTCAAGTGTATACTGAACTTCTTCAGAACAATTAAGTCAATCTCAACTTGGTAGCTATACAATTTCAAAAAATCACATGACCAGCAAAAACTAAACACTTAAGGACACAGAGATTTAAAATTCCATATTCTAACCCAAGTGACCCCCCCCCCCCACACACACACACACGACTAAATATCATAATACTTCAATTTTAAAATGGGAGATAATGAACCACACTCATTTAATCCTGGTTGAATAGTTCCGTTCAACTTAATCTGCCATAAAACTTGCTTATAATTTAAATGTACTGCAGTAGTTTTACCTTGTTCATCAAACTTAACATAATCTAAACCATAAAACTTAAAATCATGTCCCCGATTAATACTAATATGCCTATACAATGCATTGGTAAGTTTTTTATTCTTTATATCTGCAAAATGTTCATATACTCAAAAACTTGAACATGTGTCACACAGGGCTGCAGATACTACGTTGCAAGAATTGCAATTAAAATATTGGTTGCATCCATATTTTCTGTTAGCTATGACCACATGCTCCTTGCCAAGTATGTGTTTACACTGGCTACAACTCCCACACTTATATGTGCCAGTTTTCTTATGTGGGTTTGTCAAACTATGGGTGTTACCCCTTTCTAATGATTGTTTAAAAGATGTGTCCTTTCTAAACACTATCCTAGGCTTTGTTCCAAGTTTTTGTATTATGTCAATGTCATTAGAAAAAAAATCCACCAGTTATTGTGCATAATGTTCACTATTTCTTGGGAATCAAAATAATAGGTAGTAATAAATACCATTTTATCCAGTTGACCTACATTGCCAACTGGAGATAGCTTACTTTGATTGCTACTTAAAATGGGAAAGCAAATTCCATGTTATCTCTTTTGCACTGCCTCACGTTTAATGCTGTTAACTAAATCACAAGGGTAACCTCTTGCACTAAAAAAAATCCATTAATTTACTACATTCAGTCAAAGAATCAGTGTGTTCTGAAACCATACAGGCTACTCACACAAACTGGCCTTTAACTATGGCCTTTTTCTGGTGTTGTAGGTGCCTGCTTGAAAAATGAAGGTACGAATTCGAAAATGTAGGCTTTCGATATACATTGGAAACATATTTACTGTTCACCCTATCCTTAGATACTCTTACATCTAAGTAAGCAATGGATTCCATATCCCATGTACAAGAAAATTTCAAAAACTCAACTGTATTACTTATGTATTATAAAAATTCCACAACATAAAAATGTCATCCAAAAATCTCATATAGGACACCCAGTTTCCACGTAGGGTCCAATAAATATATAGTGTTCTTCCCAGAATGACATGATATAGTTGGCAAAGGTGGGGGCACATGCTACCCTCATAGCAACTCCAATCACCTGCCTAAATAATTATCCTTCATAATACAAATAGTTGTGTTTTAATACTAATTCGATAAGGGTACATCAAGTATAAGCTTCATTTGCTATATAGCCCACATTTTTGCAACTGCTCTTCTAACCAATTTAACCCAATGTCATGGGGTATTACCGAAAAAAGATCGTGTATGTCAATAATCACAAATATAGCATCACAAGATAATTCTGTTTCATTTAATATTTTCAAAAATTGCCAGGAGTCTTTACAAACTTGTTGAATATTAACTACACCTGACTTAAAATTTTCATCCAAGAATTTTGCAATATAATACAGTTTTTGCCTGTTTGGCATCCACAATAGGATGAAATGGGGGTTACTGATGGCCTTATGAATGTTTGGGATGCCAAACATGCTTGCCACCACTGGCTTATCATTGAACATAAAGTCATATTCTAGCTTTGAAATACTTCCTTCAAGCCACAAATCATTTAAAGTTACATAAAGTTACGCAATCACAGTCCTTAAGGCAAAATAACATACCCAACACACTAGTAATAGGTGACTCTATAGTCAGGCACACTGATGTACCACTCACTAGGCTGAACAAGAAGAAGGTTACTATTAGCTGCCTGTCAGGTGCCAGGATCCACCACATAACACAAGCACTCAGGTCACTCCAGAACAAATACAAATACGACTCTGTCATTGTCCATGTTGGTGTAAATGACCTGAGCCGTACCTCCCTGGACTACATGAAAAGAGACATGGAGGAGCTCTCTGATCACGTAGCCCAGGCTGGTATGACCCTGACCCTGAGTAGCATCCTGCCCTCACCAAGAATGATACCACGGTATAGAGAAAATATTATCAATTTCAACAATTGGCTAAGCTTCTGGTGTCATTCAAAGGGGATCCAGTGTCTGTCAGCCTGGGATGACATGCTCGACAAGCCACGCTGCTTCACTAGAGACGGCTTGCACCTGTCACCCTTAGGCTTTCAAATACTGGCCAAGGCTCTTGTCACCCCCATAGTGCCTTTTTTAGGCAAGGCTCAAAAGACAAACCCACCGCCGTAAATAGAATAAGTAAAAAAAAAACTGAGGGTGATGCTACTCAATGCAGAAGTCTAAACCTCAGAATGCATGCACTCAAGGGAGTTCTCAGTATGGAGAAAATCGATATATGTGCAGTAACAGAAACCTGGTTTAAGGCTCCAGAGAGCACCCCAGCACTACCAGGCTACAACTCATACCATACATTTCGACCACAAAACCCAGACTGAAATACAAAAGGCGGGGATGTATCCATATTCATCAAGGATACCCACACCTCCAGGTTAGTGGCACAGCACAATGCCTCAGAGATCATTCACATGCAACTAACAATGGGCAAAACTGCTATTCAAATTATAGCTTGCTACAGATCACCCACCATGTCTCAGGACCCCCACTCTGCATTCCTGGAAACACTGGGAAACATAAAGGTCCTACCAAACACCCTGATATTGTACAAGTACAAACTCCTTTGCCCAACATTTCCTAGAATTTATAAACTCAAATGCCCTGGATCAACTGGTCAACACCCCCACCAGAGGTGAGAGCATATTGGACCTGGTCATCACCACCATGGGTGACCAGTGTTCCACACCAGAGGTCACCCCCTTGCTGGTTAGATCTGACCATAAACTAATCACTCCAGATATCCACATTCCACTATCACCCCCGATCAAAGAAACCACCATGAAAAACTTTTCAAAAGCCAACTTCATGTTACTTAAGACCAAAGTGGGAAGGATAACGCTGTCCAAGCTGCAAAATCCTTTACTAATGCACTCTATGGGCACCTACAAGAATGCATGGATCATTCTATCCCAAACAAAACCAAGACTCACTCCTCCAACAAAAGGAAACCAGTCTGGTGGACCCCTGCCATAAACAAGCTATACAACAGGAGGAAACTAGTACAGAAAAGAGTAAAATCCCAAGAAGGGAAGACATCACTAATCAGTATCAGCAAGAAGCTACGTTCCCTCATAAAATCATCCAAGGCTAGCTTCGAAAGAAAAATTGCCATGGACTCCAAAGATAACCACAAAGTATTCTTTAGCTATGTCAAGAATCTAAGTGGCAATTCTCAGATCAGCTCGGAGTTAGTGCAGAATGGCACAAAATACACTGAACTGACCGATATAGCCAACATCCTGTCAGACAGGTTCAGTGCAAACTTCACCCCCCTCTCACCCCCAAAAGGGCCCATAACTATACCAAAAGAATGTAGTGCCCCTGAAATCACAGATACTCAGGTTAAAACAACCCTCTCCAAAGCCAAAAACACAGCATCAATGGGACTGGACGGTGTCCCAGACTGCATCCTACACGAGCTCAAAGATGAACTAACCCCTCACCTGAACACACTGTTTAAACTCAACCTCTCCACGGGCTACATGCCCACAGAGTGGTGCACAGCAACAGTTATTCCACTCCACAAAGGTGGAGCCACAACAGACCCTGGGAACTATCGCGCTATAAGCCTGACTAGCCTGGTCTGCAAAGCTATGGAGTGCATCATCATGAATCTCATTAACAGAGATATTGGGAACCTCCAAACATTGGACCCCACCCAGTTCGGCTTTGTTAAGAGCAGATCATGCCTCCTAAACCTGGTGGACTTCTTTGAGACAGCTACCAAGGCTATAGATGAGGGGAAAGGTGGTCCACACTGCCTACCTAGACCTCGCAAAGGCCTTCGATACCATTCCCCAATCAAGTATTATAGACAAGCTCACCAGGCTGAACATAAACCCCTATGTCCTGAGATGGGATGCCAACTGGCTCACGGACAGAACCCACATGGTAAGAGTTGTGGGAGCTAGGTCTGACTCTAAATCGGTTACAAATGCATTCCCCAGGGCTCAGTCCTAGGACCCCTTCTGTTCGGCATATACTTCTCAGAGGTACAGGCAAGCACAGGAGGACTATGGCTGATCAAGTTTGCAGATGACTGCAAACTAGGGGCTATAACTGACTCTCCGACTGACACAGACATCCTCCAAAAGGGTCTCACTGAGTCAGATACCTGGTGTCAAAACCATGGCCTCAAGCTAAATGCCAAAAAGTGCATAGTCATCCCCTTTGGAAAAAAACAAAGCACCCACAAACTACCACATAGGTGATAGCCCCCTAAATACGGAAGACATAATAAAGGATCTGGGGACCCAAGTAGATAGTAACCTCTCTTTTAATAATCACATTTCCAAAGTGGTTAGAAAATCCTTCTATGTGGTCCACCTAATCACAAAAGGGTTTGTATCCAGATCAAAAGAGGTCATTGGGTCCCTCTACGAATCACTCATCAGACTCATCATAGAGTACAATGCCCCATTTGGGATGTACCTTGCAAGACACCTGCAACAACTGGAAAGACCACAAAAGTACCTCACCAAGAGGATCACTGGCCTCAATCAGATGCCCTATGCAGCTCAACTGAAGAAACTCCAGCTGTACTCTCTGCCTGACATATAAAGCCATTTCCAACCCAGAATTGATGGACATGCTCCACCTAAAGAAAACCATATCCCCTCGAGCCACACGCTCTAGGGATCTAAACCTCACCACAACAATAAATAGGAAGTGATGGAGGGATAGATTCCTGTCCCAGAGACTTCTCATGCTCTGGAACAAGATTCCAATTTACATTAGGCAGAGCTCCTCGCTAACCCTCTTCAAGAGAAACCTTGACGAGTGGATGGGAAACAGAAAGTTAACCCCAGGGATCACTTCAATGGCTCTGCTGGACAGAGGCACAGGGAACTAATCTAAGGGGGCGGCAAAAGCCAGCACATTCCGGCTAGGCTTATAAATGCCTTCAGGCAGATAGCCTAGTACCTACCTATGAACCTATGAGCATCAATTTTCTGATAACCAACATGTATTTCATTCTTTGATACTGGCTCATAACCATCAGTGAATAACAAGCAATTCATTCTGTTCGTATAATCTACACGATTCATAGCAACAAACCCACCTCCCTTATCAGGCTTCATTATCCTAATATTACTGTCTGTAGTTAGTTCTTTAAGCAGGTCAACTTCCTGGCTACTTAAATTGCTATAAAAATTATTAGACTTGTGACACTTGTCAAATGCTCTGATAGCATTTTCACAACATTTCTCATACATATTAATGGAAGAGTGCAATGGGCATTAAACAAACCTGGATGTTTTAACTCAGTGCCTACCCTGTTGGCAGAATCATTGTTATTAAACCAAAGACATAAATTCAATTTCCTTGTATACAATTTGACATCAATAACAGTTTTTACCAAGTCCATATGTTTTAATGGAACAAATGACGACCCTTTAGCTAACAAGTCTGCATGCATAGCACAAAGTTCCATGTCAGAATAATTGTAAATGTGAAAGTCATTTTTAGAGTTGTTAACCACAGTTAAAGTGTCAATACCTTGCTGTAAACTTGAATTCAAACTTGTTTCTGTTAATGACGGTACTGCTATTTCTTCGGTCGAGCTCCCTGGGTCACATAATTCGTTTTGTAATGTTGTTCCTGGCTATTCTGCTGGCAATTCCTGATTCACTCTGGTCATCACATTGTTTCTGAGTCTAAAGGGGTTTATTCTAAGGCCTGGTTATCTCCTCCTTCCCTTGAAGCCTCTGCCTCATGCTGATTGGATAAAGGGCCATTTCCATGGAAACCTGGTGGTTTTGGATATGCCTTTCCACTCTCAAACTCTGCAATATCTCTTTTTATTTTATTTATTTTTCTTTGAAGTAGTTGATCACAATTAGTGTCTACTTTATGAAAAAATATTGTCATAACTTGTAGAATAATGATCAAAAAGCAGATCATTGTGAATCTGCTTGTTTAAAGAATCCAATTCAGTACACAAGTTTTGTAACTGAACATTGTTGTATTTCATAATTACACACAAGTTAGTCCCAGCCCTGCTGAAAATTGAATGTAACACCCATAGTTTGACAAACCCATGTAAAAAAACTGAAAGATGTAAGTGTGGGAGTTGTAGCCAGTGTAAACACATACTTGGCAAGGAGCATGTGGTCATAGCTAACAGAAAATATGGATGCAACCAATATTTTAATTGCAATTCTTGCAACGTGGTATATGCAGCCCTGTGTGACACATGTTCAAGTTTTTACATAGGGAAGACTTCAAGGAGACTAAGAGATCAATTATATGAAATTTTTCAGATATAAAGAATAAAAAACTTACCAATGCATTGTATAGGCATATTAGTATTAATCAGGGACATG
Organism: Protopterus annectens; assembly: GCF_019279795.1. Classification (NCBI taxonomy): domain Eukaryota; kingdom Metazoa; phylum Chordata; order Ceratodontiformes; family Protopteridae; genus Protopterus; species Protopterus annectens. Next base: position 485,534,140 of record NC_056728.1, read on the forward strand.
ATTTTAAGTTTTATGTTTTAGGTTATGTTAAGTTTGATGAACAAAGTAAAACTACTGCAGTACATTTAAATTATAAGGAAGTTGTATGGCAGACTAAGTTGAATGCAACTGTTCAACCAGGATTAAATGAGTGTGGTTCATTATCTCCCATTTTAAAATTGAAGTATTACAACATTTAGATGTATGTGTATGGGAGGAGTCACTTAGGTTAGAATTTGGAATTTTAAATCTCTGTGTCTTTAAGTGTTTAGTCTTTGCTGGTCATGAGATTTTTTTTGAAATTGTATAACTACCATGTTGAGATTGACTTAATTGTTCTGCTGAAGTTCAGTATACACTTGAACAAAAGCGCTTAACGTATTGTTTGTGGTGAATAAGCGTATTTTCTGTGGAATTGTACTGTGACTTCATTCTTTGCTTCTTGGCTTGCTGTGGTTACCGGTCTGAAACTTTTTTTGGATTCTGACCTAAGTGTCATTGCTCAGCAGGTAACACGTACAAAATAGGATATACCTGTCAAGATTTGATTATTTCTCTTTGCAAAGTAGTACAATGTCAGTTTTGCCTGTGGATGATCGATTAGACAACAAAAGCTGTGTCTTGAGTTGTTGCTGTTGAATCTCCTATTCTTTCATTCTGCAAATGTATGACACCCAACTGCTATGTGTTTCTCCTGGAGTATTTTGCTTTTATGCCTGCTGTAGTTCAGCCAGTAAATGAATTGCTTTACAAACAGCAAGTGAGAAAGGCTGGGGGTTCTATTCTGCTCAGGGTTGTATGCTTTTGTCTTGTTTATTCTTTGGTTTTGTAAGTGTAGAACACCCAACTTTTTTGTGTTTCTCTGATTGTTTTGTCTCACTGCTACTGTAGCTCAGTTTCTCAATGAAGTGCTTTGTATATTACAAATCAGTAAGGTTGTGGGCTTAACCCCCTTCAGGACTATATGTGTTTTGTCTCTTTCACTCTGCAAGTGTGTGACATTCAGCTTCCATGTGTTTCCCTGAAGTACTCGTGCCTCACTAGTCCTGTACATCACCCTGTAAATGCTTTATGCAACTACAAGCAAGCAAGGAAGGTTGTGGGTTCAAATCCCCTCATGTTTGTATGCTTTTTTGCCCCTTTTATTCTTTTTTTCTTTCTGCAAGTATGTGATACCTACCTGCTGTGTATTTCCCAAAGCTGTTTATTTCTCTTCATAGCTCTATAGCTCAGCTTCTGAATGAAGTGTTTTATGCAAAACAACTGAGAAAGGTTGTGGGTTCAAGTCCCATAAGGGTTATAAATATTCATACCATTGTTACAGTAGAGTTCTTTTTTCTTAATATACCTATTATAGTACAGGTAAAAATGGTCAGTCTTTGCTGATGCTGTACCTGTCTTTGGTCTATATACTGGAACTTTTCCCTTTTTCTGCAATTATGTGTTGTTTTACATTTTCTTATCTTCAGTAATTTGACCTTTACATCTGTGTGTCTAATGCTCTTTTCTCCATTGTCTTTCACATTTCTCTTTTGCAGTTTTGTCTATGTAATATTATTGGGTGGCCCTGGTACCTACTCTACTCTCTAGCTTCATATTAATTCCCTTCCTGCCTTCCACATGTTGTCTTCTCTGCATGTCTATATCACCAGATGATAACATGGATCAGCACATATGTCTCATTATCCTGTGAGGCTGGTACTTTCTTTCTCTAGATGCAATTGTGCAAGTGAATTTGAGCTGAGCATTGTTGGGGCTCATGCTTGACAAACAAGCCTTACTACTGCTTGTACTTCACTGCAGTCACACTATGCTCCTATGTGATCTTTCCATGATCCCTGCTGTGACCACAGCTGGAAAATTTAATGTGCAACTTGTTGCACACACTTTCAATGTTAATAAGCATCGGGGATCATTACACATTTATTTATTTATTATTTATTATTTTTTATTTATTTATCTGACATTTGTTAACCAAACTAGTCCAACTGGGCAACAGCCCCTTTTCAGCGGGCACCCAAAGAGAAAAGCTTCAATAGTACCGAAAACAAAAGTAATACAATATGGTAAAATATTACAATGAGCAAGTTGTATCTAAACTAAGCATACATAGTTCAAAGTAAAAAATTATCAGAGAAAGCAGACAAAATAACATCATACAAAATAATGTACAGTATGTACATCATAATAGAGTACAGTTAGTTTTGTACATTACTAGGAAAGAAAAATAACATAATAGGTCACAGATTAGCGGAAGCCAATAGGAGAAGCAGAACATTTAAAGGCAAATAATATATACAGGGGTTCAATCCTGTGCAAAAGGCCAGTGACCAGAGAATAACTCAGGAGGCTGAGTACAAACAGAAAATGTTAGCATAGTATAAAAAGGCAGCAGAGAGGTGGGAGAAACAGGCAGCAAAGTTTTATAGGAAGGGAGATATATTAAGCTGGCTTGTAGAGGAGGCAATTGTAGAAGAATGGAAGTTATATTAAGTAGGGTCATTAAATGGACAGTAAACAGAGGAGGGAAGGCAATGTTCACATCTGCAGTGTTTTTGAATCCCAGAATTTGTTCCCAAGTTTACTGAGTTGAGTTTTACTGAATTTTGATTGACAATGTGTGAGTACTAAATATGGACAGAAACATATACAACTGTATATGTATATGTGCATAATATATTATAACTGTAGAAGCAGTGAAGTTAAACCCTGGTAAAAAAAAATCATTTTTGCTTCCCTTCACTTGCCTCATTCACTTTTATATTTTTTTCATATGATAGCAGCTTATACATTCATTAATATTGCACGATTTCTCAAAAATGGCCAATAAATAATGTTTTCCTTACCAGCAACGTTTAAATTAGTACTTTTATTAAAATGTCTCAGGTGTTTTCTGTAATGTCATGTGTTACAATTTTGTATCATTTCCAATCCTGAGGGATAAAAAAGAAATATAATATTTATTACATGTATTCATGTAATGGTCACCATTTACTTTATAGTGCTACATTTTGTAGGGTTTTCACTAACTGGAAAACATTTATGGAAACCCAGTTGGGATAGGTTTGACAGCGTGTAGTGGTCTGTTAGTCAACAATGCATGGCTTGAAATATAAAAATAGAGAGTGTGTGTGTGTGTGTGTGTGTGTGTGTGTGTGTGTGTGTGTGTGTGTGTGTGTGTGTGTGTGTGTGTGTATATATAAATATATGGGTCTACTTCCAAAGGTCAACAACCCAGATACTCAAATCACATAACAGCAAGACCATAACTGCCAACACCCATTTAATCAAAACCTCAAAATAATGAAACCCGGAGCATCAAATGATAAACCTTAACCGAAGTTTGGTCTTTACTTAAAGGAACCCTTCTCCCTTTAACTACACCTACATTAAATCTGTATCAATGGTTTTGCAGGGGGGCAAGACCCTGTGGACCTCCTATCCCATCTAAGTTATATACACCAACTCCGAGATCACACTACAATGAGAAAAGGGTAAATTTCCTGATCCTCACTGTACTGCGATCTCCATTTAAACCTGCTGATACAGATTTAGTGTAGACTGTCATTAAAGGGAGAAGTGTTCCTGTAAGTGAAGACCAGACTTCCAGTAAAGTTTATCATTCGATTTTATGGGTTTTATTATTCTGAGGTTTCAATTAAATGGTTGGTCGCAGTTATGGTCTTGATGTTTTGTGATTCAAGTGTCTGGGTCTTCGACCTTTTGAAGTAGACCCAAATATAATGTATATAAGAATGGTGTTCAACAGTGACTTGCATAAATACTGATGCACATTGTTGAAATAACAAACAAAATAAATAAATAAATAATAAAAGTAACCAACTTCAAAAGGAAAATCAATGCTTTCTTTTTGAGATCAGTCAAGGAAAAAAATGCTAGCAGTACAATCAGGCATTCTTTGACTGAATAGTGGTATTTATTGGGGAAAGTGTTTTTGGTTAAGTAATATGTAATGTTGAAGTTAAGGTTGAAGTTATTATACATGAGTCCCATGGTGTGCTAAACCAGACCCTAAAGCTATTGCTGCCCCTAACCCTAGCCCTACACATTACCTTAAGAAAACACCTTTCCCCTAACAGTACCACTACACAAGACACCATCAGGCACATAATGCAGTAAAACTATCACCTTACTTAGACCTTACTGTAACTGTAATCTGCAAATACTCTCACATTAACGTGCGCAGACATGCACACACACACACACATACACACACACACACACACACACACACACACACACACACACACACACACAAAACGCTAGCACACACCCACATACACACACAACACTAACACACATGCGCGTGTGCACACAAACAATTGTGCGTGCGCACGCACACACACACACGGGCACACACACACACGTGCTCTCACACACACACACACACACGCACACATGCGCACACAACCATACATGCACACAAATGTTGAAGTTAAGGCTGAGGTTATTATACATTAGTCCCATGGTGTGCTAAACCCGATCTTAAAGTTATTGCTGCCCCTAACCCTAGCCCTACACATTACCTTATGAAAACACCTTTCCCCTAATAGTACCACTATACAAGACACCATCAGCCACATAATGCAGTAAAACTATCACCTTACTTAGCCCTTACTGTAACTGTAATCTGCAAATACTGTCACATTCACTTGTGCAGACATACATACACACAACACACACACACACACACACACACACACACACACACTCGCACAAGCACACACATGCACACACATGTACACACACACACACGTACGCACACTCACTCGCACACAAACAACACTAACACATGCACACATGCACACACACGCATGCGCACACACATGCGCATACACACACGTGCACATATGCACACACACGTGGGCGAGCGAACATACACACACACATACAAACACACACACACACACACGTGCACACAAGAGCGCACACACACACACACACACACACACACACACATACACACACACAAGACTAACACACATGCGCATGTGCACACACACATGCGCACACACGTGCACACACACACACACACACACACACACACACACATGGGCACATACACATGTGCGCTGTCAGGCACACACACGCACACACGTGCACACAACCATACATGCACACAAATATTGAAGTTAAGGTTGAGGTTATTATACACGAGTCCCATGGTGTGCTAAACCAGACCCTAAAGCTATTTCTGCCCCTAACCCTAACTCTACAGATTACCTTATGAAAACACACTCCCCCTAATAGTACCACTACACAAAACACCATCACAGCACATTGTTGAAATAACAAACAAAATAAATAAATAAATAACAAAAGTAACCAACTTCAAAAGGAAAATAAATGCTTTCTTTTTGAGATCAGTCAAGGAAAAAAATGCTAACAGTACAATCAGGCATTCTTTGACTGAATAGTGGTATTTATTGGGGAAAGTATTTTTGGTTAAGTAATACGTAATGTTGAAGTTAAGGTTGAAGTTATTATACATGAGTCTCATGGTGCGTAATGGTACCACTACACAAGACACACACACACACACACACACACACACACACACACACACACACACACACACACACACACACACGTGCATGCATGCACAACTGCACACGCGTGCACACACATGTGCACACACACGCGTACACACATGCGCTCACACACACACAACACTAACACATGCGCATGTGTGGACACACACATACGCGTGCATGCACACACGTGCACACACGCACACACATGCGTGGGTGCGCACGCCCACACACACACACACACACACACACACACACACACACAGACACAGACACACACACACACACACACACACACACACACACAAGCACACATACACAACACTAACAAACACACACACACACACACACAAACACTAACACACACGTACACACACAAACACACACACAACACTAACACGCACACACAACACTAACATGCACACACACACACACACACACACACACACAAAACACTAACACACACACATCCTTAATGAGAAATGTCTCATTATTTCTGCATGCTTTGTCAGTACAAAGCCAAGTTCCCTGAATACCATGTGTATTCCCTATAACAAAGGTACACTTGCTGCACCTGTGTTTGAAATCTGTTTCAAATAACAAGTATGTATTTTGATTAAAATAACCTGCAGTGAATTCTGTCAAAAAAGTGTACATTTGACAGAACTGCAACCATATTTTTATGTGAACATGATGAAAAATACCTCAAAGACTTTTTTGCATACTTTTGTACTATTACCTTGAGAACTTCCAGTACCTGATGTAAAAACAAAGCATTAGAAAGTGATAGGAGAAGGCAATAAGGCAATGAAGCAGCAAGCCTATTCTGCTGAGTTCTTAAAACATAAACTCTTTTCACTTTTATTCTTGGATGGTATGGTGTTCCTCTCTTCTCCCTTTTCATCTCTGTATCTATTTATCTATCTATCTACAGACATATACATATACCTTTGCCAGTAAGACATCATTGTACTGACTGATATTTTGAAGCACACTTTGTGATTTACTGGTGTATATGCAATTTTTTTATAAGTTTCCATAACATACTCACTGAATTAATATACGTGGCAAAAAAGAAAATCTTAATTTATCTTGGGCATTAGTTGTGTGATGTCTGAGTCAGGCAAAAGAAAATGTCTGTCAACCTTTGATATAAAAGTAATCCTTCCAATACTGTGGTGTCTGTCATATTTATGATCAGGAAACCATTTATCTACATACAAAGCATCGAGAGAACAAAGTCATAGCTGTTACCTTACTGTAGTTGTAACAGCTGCACTGGATATAATTTAATGTGCCAAATAGCAGCTTCTAGAGTTCAGAGCTACCATTAATATTTAAGCAATCAAAAAACTGCTGAAACCAGGCAATCATTGATATGACAAGTTGGTCTAAGAGCTTTCCCTTAATATTTAATGAGACCTAAGTCTTACCGCAATTAATCATCTTTTAATGGCAATTGCCCTTTGCTATTTTATATGTATGTGTGTGTTTTAACTGAGTAAAATGTTGGCATTAAAATGGGAGATCAATATAATTAGCTATAATGTACAAAGAGCTTTCATGTCTTCTGCCAAGAATGTTTATGTGATTTAATGTTTTGCACTGATTCTTTAGATGTTGTCATTTTCATAGATATCTGGAAGGAACACAGAAATTGCTATTAACATACATACTTTAAGGAGAAAAACACACCAATGATGTGCCCATTCATGGATGTGAAAAAAGTATGATCCCAATAGTTACACCAATGAAATTCTTTGAGATGCTAACAAGTCTGTGCATCAGAGAGAATAGTAATAATTGATTATCAGAAATAAATAATTTGCACTGACTTACTTTAGATAGCTGCAGACTATATTTCAAACTGTTGCTGTGAATGCAAAATCAGTACAGATTTTAAAAGCAAAATGTATTTATGTTATATCTGTACTTCCTGCTACATTTTCCTTCATTTATCAGACGGGATCAACCATGTTTTCTCTTCATCTAAAATATAATTCAAGAACGCCTCTTGACCTGGTATGCTGCAGAAAACCTTTCATGAAAACATTGCGGTTCAAATTATATTTGCCCTACAAAATTCTAAGATAGGTACAGTTATGTTATCCATGGCAAATTTTGTTCTAACAGACTACACAATTTAATGTTTTCCCTCCATTGAAGTCAGGATTATTTATTTATTTATTTAATTAATTAATTATTGTTTATTTGTTTGCTTATATGTCTATCTACCTATATATCTATGCATGTATCCATTGTTTTATTTTGTTTTGTCATTTTTCTACTAACAGGATTATCCAGTTTCTAAGATTGAATGCTAGTTTAGTAGTAGAGAAAGACTGAGTTGTGCCTATACTCCTGCTGACCTGGGTTCAAATAGTGGTTTTGGTTCTCGAGAAGCTGGCCAAGTAAAGGTGGGTGCAAATGTCCATCCCAGTGTAGCATGTTGAACTCATACTGCTGTAGGAGCACCCTAGTGGTAAGGAGGTACAGATATCTGAGTGCATGAGTCTGTCAAACAGTGGAAGTAGTCAGGCAAACGTATATCGATACTGAGAGAGGTATTGTCTGCACAGCACCATGCTTCATTGTGCTCAATGGGGTGAGAGCCATAGGAGCTTTCAAAGCATGTATTAATCCTGGACAGTATGGCCACCATGTTTTCCCTGCTTTTACCTATCACTCGTTGCATCCAGTGATGCCTGGGGTGATAAAAGAATGAAAGAGTAGCTCTACGAGTGAAGGTTAGATGGTCATGTGGGAGGTGCTGAAATGGGAGCCAAAAACTATTTAGAAGCACAGTTGAAGAACATAAATGGACATAATCTTGTATGGTTAACTGCTACAGGTCTGGTTTTAAAAGCTTCTGAGAACCTGAATTGGGAATGTAAGGAATGCAAGGTGTCATGCTGTCAAAACAATCTGCTGAAGCTTATATCAGCAGTAAGGGGGCAAACATCTTCATTGCCCTTGTTCTCATGCTGATACACAACAGAAAACAGCAGGGTGACCTTCCATCATGTTTAGGTTGTAGCAAATGGTGAATGCTGGTATCCGGGTAATAGCCCTTTATAACTGCAGTCAGAGGACAAACAGTACCAAAGGACATTCACCCAATAGAAACAGAAAGCACTGCTTTAAACAAGGGGGGTGGCACATTACTGAATATGTTGCAGATAGCAGGAAAATACAGGTGTTAAGTTCTGAAAATGATGTATTACAGCACAGAGTCTATGAGTAGCTATTATAGGAAATAGTGATTTATGCTTAACAGTGTACACTTGGTTTACTTAAAAAAATTAGATCATTTAAATGGTATTTCTACTTGTAGTATGTATAACATAGGAAAATTATTCAGTACAAAAATGCTGTCTACAGGATTACTGACACTGCAACAAGTCAGTGTGACCAGCTGCAGAAAGCAGTAGGTGTTCTGCCCATGAGATTATGCTGCGGATAATACAGGGGATTCCAAAAGATCCACATCACTGGTGGGAACACCTGAGGACAAAAGGGGCTGTTTATATAATGTGGGAATTTATGATTCAGAGACACATTAGCTGCACTGGGGAAAAATCTCATTAATAGCTAATTTGCATGCCAGTAAATTGCATTTAATTACCCCAAGTGCAAATTAGGTCTTTACTGACATAGTTAACACTGGAGCTTCCCATGAATAGTAGTGGAACAGGCACCCCCCAATTCACTCTTCCACAGTCACTTACACACATTCAAACACATACACACATGCACGCACACACACATACACAGACACAAACACACCTACACACACACACACACACACACACACACACACACACACACACACACACACACACACACACACACACACACACACAGACACAAACACACACACACACACACACACACACACACACACACACACACACACACACACACACACACACACACACACACACACACACACACACACACACACACACATGCATGCACAGGCACATATGCGCACATAAACACACATGCACACTCACCCATGCAGACTTACACAGACACACATATGTGAGCATCATTTCAAGTAAGCTAAATGTTTCTCTTGATTGTGGCATAACAGAAAGTGGATCTACATCAGTCTTCCTGGTTTTGGTGTTGGCAAACAATCACTGTTTGACTCCATTAATTCATCATTTGCTAACTGCCTATATAATAGCTTTTTATAGGAAATATCTGATTTGGAGTTCACTTAAAATGCATATATTGTTGATTCTGCAGTTATATTTTTTTTTCTCAGATTACTGACATTATATTTGTAATATGAATAAAGCCTGCATTACAATCAATGCCTTTAACATTACCAAACACTTCTTTGATACATGTGCGTATACCAGGCTTCCATGATACTGCAAGCAAGTCATGATCATGGGGCAATCACAGCAAAGTGAGCCTTTAGGTTTATTTGGCTATTTTCAACTGGAAAGGACACTTACATAAAAATCAATAATGTAATTGCTGCAGTGACCAATCCAGACCATAATAAAATGAAAGAAAAAATGTATAAAGAGTTCCCTCTATTAATACCATGAAATATGACTTCATTGACTGTATACTTAAGCTTTGTAGAACATCATGCTTACAGATTACCAGTATCAGCTGGAATGTAGGCATATTTTTATAAATTAACTCTGATTGACTACTTATGGCACATAACCAAAGATTTCTGTACACAGTTGGTTAGAAAGAAGAAAAAAACTGTTAATTTTATCATTGCCTGGAATCACTGATGTACCATTGCTGAATATAAATAGAGAAAGAGAAGTCTGCAGAACACAAGTTAAACACCAAGGGGGTGGCATGCAATAGTCACACACTGTATCATCAATTCCTTCATGTAAGACTCAGCCAAAGCTCCGGCCCATGTAGACAGCAGTATCCACATTTACCCAGCCTCAAACAGGGATAATTTGTGGTGGTGTGTATAGGTGTGCTTCTGTGTGCACCCTCCTCTCTGGATGGGCATGAAATCAAGCATCTGAGACACTAATTGTACCTAGGTCACCTCAGCTGTAGTCAGGGATTTATCTTTCAACACAACCACCACAGGCCAGTGACTTTGTTTAACATGAAGAGGAAGACTGTTAAAAAAAGACAGGAATTCTTTCCAAAAGATTCTATCCCATCAGCTGGTTCTGTTTATGTTTCAGTGGAGGTTTAGGTCTGCTGTACTGGTATTTGAGGTGTACAAGATTTTGCAAACATAGTGGAGATCAAACTAGACAGAGTCATTACAGCATTTGTACAATACGAAGATATCACCCTTCAAACGTCTGTATGAGATGGAACAGAGAAACTGAGCTGTAAGGTGTTTTTGGTAAATCATGGAATTCAGGGTCTTGATTTTCTTAAAGAGGAAGCATCAGTTTCTTTCAACTTGGATCATGTGAGTCAACAAGTACAGGCAAAATATAGTATGATACTCTACTATGAGCCTAATAAGGAGGGGTAGAGAGGGGAGGTAACATTCTTGGACCTAGAAGATTTACTTTTGTAATCAGGTGGGTTAGGCAGAAGTTTTGTCTAATGACTGTAGATTCATCATGCTCAAAGGAAAGTTTATTGTCTACAAAATGCCCGTGCCTGTAATAGCTGTACTGATTTTTGAAGGGGTATAATTTATGCAGTAGGTGCATGCATAGCTGCTCATGATTATCAAAGGATATGATACTGAACTTTTAGCAATTAGTTTTAGATTGCGGACTTGGCACCATTTGTTTGTTCATATTAATACCGCTTGTATGATCTGAGTGTCACTAGGAAGTTTGATGACAGCTCCAAACTTGCTGCCATTTGCAAATTTACTCAACCAAGGATCCCTGGCAAATTACGTCTCACAGACAGAATCTAAGAAGTCAGGAATGGTGATGCCACCTTCACTAAGAGATCGGTCTTCAGGAGGGTACCTAATGGCTCCATACTGAGATCGCTCCTATTTGGCATCAACTTCTCAGAGATAAAAGCTAATGACATAGGTCTTTGTCTGATAAGTTTTCAAGACACCTGTAAGTTGAGAGCAATCACAGATTTCATCCATACCACACAAACATCTCATAAGAAGGTCTATCACAAACAAATGTCTGGTGTCAAAGTCAAGGATTAAAACTCAACACCAAGAAATGCATTATAATGCCTGCTGGGAAAACTGCCACCAAGGCTAATTAATCCATCAGCAAAACACCCCTAAGAGTTGACCCTGTAGTCAAAGATCTCAAAACATATATAAGACAGTAATCTGGGCTTTAACCAACTTGTAGCCAAGGAAATAAAAAAAATCATTCTATGTTGGCCTATTTATAAGAAGAAGATGTCATCCAGGCCCAATGAAGTCATAGTGCTACTTTATTCAGGCCTTAGCAGACCCATTGTTGAATATTATGCCTCCTTCAGCATGTACTTGATCAGGCATATGCAGCAGCTGGAATGCCCACAAAGGTTCCTTACCAGGATAATCCAGGGTATAAGCACATTGTCCTATATGGATCACCTTAAACCAAAATCTCTATGTCTCTTACAGGTTACTGAGAGGCGATCTATACCTGGCATAAAATGCATCCTTGGTTCCAACTCTGATGGGCCTTTTGTACATCCACAAAATGAATAGCATCAAAAGAACTAGATCCAAGTAATTAAATGTTGCTTGTGACATAAATGATATATGCTGGCAAGGCAGATATGCAACTCTGAGGATCCCTATGCTTTGGAACAGGCTCCCCATCCATGTAATGCAGAGTCCATCTCTAACCTATTTAAGCGTAACCTTGAACAATAGATGGGAAATTGGAAATTCACCCTGAGTCTGGTCCCCATGTCTCTGATAATCAGAAGCAGACAGTAATACCCAAACTAACATACTTCTTCCTGGGTCTATATTACATTCTCGAAAGCCGACAATGTCGAATCTGACATTGTCGACACGAGAATAGTGAAACGACAGAACATCGAACAAGTAAATGGAAATCTCTGTAAGGGGAGATTTCCATTTACTTCAATGCAGTGCGGTCTCAGAGTTGGTATATTTAAGTAGCAGGGGTGTGGGGGGTGCAGTGGGGATTGCCCCTGCCTACACCGTTTAGTTTTTTTTTTTTTTTGTTATTGTTATTTTTTTTCTGAACATTCAATGTTTTAACAGTTCGATCACTAAAGGTTGACCTTTAGTGATTCAAACTGTTAAATATTCAGTGTTCTAATATAGACTCCTTCTTCCCACATAACCTTTAGAAACTTCCTAATACAACCCCTCCTGATAAATGCCATGATATGTAGGGACACAATTGGGTTGGATTGCACAGTTAGTCTTATAAAGGCCATAGTGGTCATTAGCCTTCTGTATCTCTTCTCATCTCTCAAGATTCACTGAAGATTGACCCACCTTAGAAACTAATGAAAATATTGTACATTGTACTCTGCTTGATTGTACATTGTATTGTGCTTGCTCACTGGAATGTGCATACAGAGTTTTTTTTTCTATGCAATTAGTCAAACTACTCTTTTTGCTTACATTTTTATATTTTTTGTTTGTGAAATGTTTTGCATTTTATCCAGGCTAAGACTGAAATTGGTCAATACTGATCAGTGCCCTACCCTGTTAAACAAATATAAATAAATAAATACATACATACATTCATAAATAAATAAATAGCTACGAACCTGTGAACAGCTTTTACATCAGAGAAGTACATATCAAATAGGACTGGGCCTAGTAACAAGCCCTGGGTGGACCCCAACAGTAAAACCCGTTTAAAGGAGAGTGTGTGCCAGTCTTAATTTGTGGGGCTATGTCTGTGACCAATTTACAATTCAGTAGGTTGCATTGGGGGTTACATTTAATTGGATTAGTTTATCTATAATTATTGCTTATGTAGAATGATGTAGAAGGTCTTGCTCAAGTAAAGGTGGGCTAAATGTACCAATCTACTATCATAAAATGCCTCAGTTACTTTTTCAACGAAGTCCACTAGGTTTGGAAACTAGAGTCATCCTTTCATGAAGCCAAACTCATTTGGGTTTAGGGATTATAATATGACAATGTCTTTGTTTATGATTTTCAAGTGATTCATTTTGTTGTCTTACAGATAAGGCCTGTAGAAACTATCAAGTCTGTAGCTGTCAGGATCAGTAAGGGGCCATCCTTGAGAAGGGTAAAATTACAGCTGTTTTCCATGCTCTGGCATAAAATCATTGGAGAAGCTGAGATTAAACAGATTCAAAAGGTCAGAGAGATGATGCTTCAAACTGACAAGAAAGTACCCAGGCTGCACAGAGTAGTGCTTTTTACTTCAAAAGAGGGTCTTTTTTGACTTGCTCCAAGATGATTTTTGTTGCAGGTGAAGAAATGATGCTATGTGGGGGTATACTAGAGTTGAGATGGGGTATAGTAGGGAGTAGTTTCAACTATTCTTCTTAATTTATCTGATACAGTTTAAGAAGGATTTATATATGTCCTTGGTAGAGGTGGTGATTGCCAGTTTGCAGAAAACGTGGTAGATGTAATTTTACTTCTATGTTTCTTGTTTAACTTCTTGACTTTAGTTTTGGAGTGTGAGTTTAAGGGTGAGGAGTTGTCTTATTTCATTATACATTATGTTTATACCAGGGTTCCACCATGGGGGCTTGACACTGTATTTGTTTCCTGTTAGGATCATTGTATTGATGCAGACAGTGATGTAAAAATAAAAACTCTTTGCAAATGTAGCAGTGTTGGCTACGGAACCTGAGGATGAGGTGCAGGTGGGAGCTCAACTCTTCATGGCTATAGCACCTGCTTTGTATATTTCCATCAAATATCCATAGTTCATTATGGCATCTGACAATTAATTACAGGCATCAGAAGAAAGGGCAATTTGGAAGTAACAGTTTGACAATAATACTATTAATCTTGTATGTCCCTCAGTGGAGATATGAATCACTGTTTGTCACTATCTATTCATGTCTTCATATTTTCATAATTGACAAGCCACATATTATTCTGGGGTATGGTGTTAAATGACAAAGTGAAAGACAGAAATATACATTGTCACTGTCCATGTTTGATATTACAGCTTGTCTCTAAGTACCCTTCTAGAGATATCATTGGTTGCTTGCTAGTGATTATAAAGAAATGCATTATGTCCATATATACACTAATATTTCCAGAACCAAATGACTTACACACTTTTGCATAGCATAAAGTGAATTCATGGAAAGAGACCATTGGCCTGGTAGAACTATCTACATCAACAAAGTATAAATAAATGCATTTTTTAACTATATTTAGAATTAGAAAGCTAACAACAAGCCATCTCTGGACACTAACAATATAATTAGCCTGTGATCTGCAGATAAAATAGTTCTGACTTGGAGGTAGAAAAAGGGTGCACACAATGAAAAAAAAAACAAAACAGAAGAGGCCTTAATAATAATCTGATAGGAACACTACATTATACAGTATGTGTAACAGAGAAAGAGAAGCAGATAGACAAACAAAGACAAATAAAGAAAGGCATAGTAGTTGATCAAAAATCTGTTTTACTGTAGTTGCAGGCCTAAAATGTTTGAGCTTTTGTGAATTTATACTAATTCATGACAGTTGACTGAAAATTACTTTGCATGCAGGACTTTTTGACGTTCATGTTTGGCATTCATTTATGGTTCCTCTTTGAGACCACAAGTTTTAGGAGGCTTTTATTTCACATGCCTTGTTTTCAGGTGATGCACATACTAAATGTTCAGGCATAGTCAACTTTGTGTTAAATTTTTTTGGTCTTATGCAATATATTTAGTATTTATTTTCCAAAACCCAGTTTCTTTATCTTCTGTGTGCTATTTCCTTATGTCCAACATTAACGGTCATGATATGGCCAGCACTGGCCATATGATTCCCCAGTATGTCCTTTTTCTGTAACCAGTAGCAATCTTTTTGTAATTTCACTAAGCAAAAGTCTGTCTACTGTTTGGGATCGTGTGCATAGCTGGGCTGATGGTTATTTCATTAACATGGAAATAGACCAGATCTTTATGATTTTATTTTATTGTATCTATCTATCTATCATCTATCTATCTATCTATCTATCTATCTATCTATCTATCTATCTATCTATCTATCTATCTATCTATCCATCCATCCATCCATCCATCTATCTATCTATCCATCTATCTATCTATCTATCTATCTATCTATCTATCTATCTATCTATCTACTTATTTATTAATTTTCCACATTTAATTAATGTGTTAGTTATCATTTATTTATTTGTATGTTTAGTTATTTAATTTCAAAATTTGATGAGTGGGTTTGGTACTGCAGGACAAATACTTATTTGCATAGAGAACCTAGAAAGAAAAGCTTCAATTTCACTTAAAAAACGTACGTACAGTATTATTTATATAACTGGCAAACATTTCAAACTGAAAGCATTGTGATGGAATTATGTGTTATTAAATTCCATGGAGTAAGAGTGTTTTGCAGTTTTCCTTATCTTGCCTCCAGTTTCCACAAGTGATCAAAATAGTACATACAACAAGCACCAAGAATATGACTGGTGTTATTCACTTAACTTTAGTTTAATAGCTAATCCTCTAGCAGCATGGATCCAGCCTAGAACCTAGGTCCTTGGCATTGGACAAATCAGTCAGCCTTTAAAAACATCTTATAACCAAGTTAGAGTCACTAATCACTGTCAGGATAGAAACGGTTTCAGATTAAAAAGTTGGAAGTATATATTTCAGCATAAACTAGGCTTAGAAAATTTGTTTGGCTCAAAAGTACTTAAAATGGTCACTGGTAAAGCATTCTGTACTTTACAGTATCTTGTTACTATAAAGTGGTTACTTAAAGCCTCAGTTTTCATAAACAGGAAACATGGATCTGTTTTCCTCATCCACTTATATGTTTAATTTTCAATATGCTTTCTTTTTTTAAGTTCAAGGAGCTTAATGTTAGTCTGAAGGCTGGGCACGAGCCAGAAGCTGACCAGAAATGAAACTGTCAGAATTTACTTGTGATACTTGTTTCCTCTCATTGTCCTGAAAATCCTATAAATAGAAAGTTTCAGCAGATTAAGTCAGTAGACTTAACTTACCATCATGTCTTGAAGTTTCCTAGCAGAACCTTGATTTTCAGCTCTTAATATCTGCTGAATAATGTCTTTACTGTGCTGACTCTTGTAAGCAGGTTGGCAGTAAAATGCAACTTACTTTGCCAAGCACAAAGAGCTGGGAAAATACACTTAGCAGGTCATTTATATTAGTTGTAGTATTAGATCTGATCTGTGCTGAAACCAAGAATAACTTGAATTGTTTCTGTTTTTTCACTCAACAGTGACACCCTGACCCCAAGTGCAAAAATATGAAAAATGGGCTGTGGATGGTGGATGGATTTTCACCTTCATCTGCTGTTCTCTTAAACAGATACATTCATTCATTTATTCATTCTAACGTTTTCTTCTTCGTGAGATTTATTATGCTGCAGGACTCATATATTTCTGATCGTATGTTAACACAGAACAAACCTCACAGTAATCAGCAGACTATGAACAACACAGGAATCAACAATTGCAAAAGGCAGTTATTCCAGTGCTGAACATTTCACATCATTTGAGGGATCATGTGACACAATGGATGCTTAAAATATTGACACTTAAAATATACATCTATGCAACATAATTAAAATAAAATGGGAGAAATGGAAGTGACTATCAAGAAACTCTGCAATACTGTGTATGTGTGCATGTTAATAACTTATCAATGGAAAAACCATCATAATTACAGAGCATAACTATCATATCAACAAACAGCCTTCCCCATGTTGCAATATGATGAGCCTTTTCCATACGGTGTACTGATTAACTGGATAAACAAATGGAAATCAGCACTTCTACAATGTATTGATTGTCCAGATAAGCTGCTTAATATCAGAATTTCCACAATGTACTGTAGAATCAAATAAATAACTAGCCACCAGTGTTTCTGTCATGTGCATGTCCTAACTAGGTAACAAGTGAATTACCTTGAATTCTTTCCCACAGGTCGGTGGTCACACTATGCTGCCTATACGCTGGATGCCACCCGAAAGTATCATGTACAGGAAGTTTACAACGGAGAGTGATGTCTGGAGTCTAGGTGTAGTACTATGGGAAATATTTACCTATGGGAAACAACCATGGTACCAGCTATCCAACAATGAGGTATGTATTCAAAACTATAGTCATGATGCAAATTTATTTTTCTTCTACATTTTTATTTGGATTAGAATCACAACAGTGAAATACTGCAGCATTAAGACAGTGAGGTACATATGGTATATTAGATGATGCATACATATAGATATATATAGAGAGAGATAGAGAGATGGAAAGAGAGACAGATTGATACAGATAGAAAGATAGCATTTAGTATTCTGTTTGCTATAGATATATCTATATTATTGTTATCATTGCTTGTGAAGCTTTTATCCCTGTGCCTCCTCTGAAAAGGAAAGTTAGACTCCCCTGGTAAACAAATGTATACTAATAAATACTACACAGATAATGCTGTATAAGTTCCATGGGTATCATCAAACTGAGGTGACTGGGTCCCAGATTGCCAAGAATGATTCTTTGGATCCCATCTCATTAACCTTCCCCTCCTCTCTTTGCAGGAACTATGTTAAAGCCTTTTCTGAGGTTCACTCTGTCACTTTTCATTGGAGAATGACCTATCATACAGGAATCGATGGCATATGATTTGAAGAATAGTTAAATACATATACAATACAACCCCCCCCCCCCTCCAGAGTTCTTCCATTGAAGAGCACAAAAAAATGGATGTTCCTTCTACTGGCACACCAACCAGGTGTCCAGAAGCATGACACCTACCCCCACCT
>NC_056728.1:485557544-485612544 GCF_019279795.1 Protopterus annectens
GTAGTGTTGCCACATAGCAGCACTTGTTTCTCCTGTGGAGTTTTTGGCCGTCACTCCTTCTATGTGCAGTTCTTTTCTTTTTGTGGACTTTTTCCAAGTGTTTTGGTTTCTTCTCCCACTTACTCAGCAGTATAATATGTGTCTTTGACTATTTTTCTTTTACTAATATCAGAGTGGTGCACAGAAGAGAGGGTAAGAAGGCAGAAAGTCTCAATATATTTCCTTGCTCATCATTTTTTTTTGTTCGGCCCATCATTATTAAGGCAAAAGTTAGTTAAAAAATCTAAGTTGCACCTCCGTGCATCTACAACTTTATGATTTCTGGGGTCCTAGCATGCCCCCATCTTTGTTCTGTTACTTCCTCCAGACTTAAATCGCACTGGAGTTTTGGCCCGTTTATTTATTTATTTTACATTTGTTAACCGGGTTAGTCTGACTGACCTTTTGGCTCATTTTCAGCAGAGACCCGGGGAGGAAAGCTCCTCAGGGAAAAAAAACTATTTTAAATTTTAGTAACAAAGTATTAACAATCAGCTTTAGGCTCTTTTCAGCAGAGACCTGGGGAAAAAAGCTCCTCAAGGAATACATTTTTAAAAACAAAGTATTAACCATCAGCAGAAGAATATGAGGCTTGTTACAATATCATTTAAGTGGATTTGTACAAAATAAGTTAATAGTCGGGAAAGGATTATGAAACCAGTTACATATTTTAAATTAGTAGTACTTAGTTGTTTTGGAGTTTAGAAAAAAAGGAATATAGAAATGGCTAGTTGGAGATATAAGGGAAATAGAGTAGAGGTGACAGACTAGATAAAGTAGGTTATTTTGGAGCTGAAACAACCAAGATTGGTTAGAGATGGAGGAAGGGAAGTGGTGGAAGAGGTAGGAGTACAGGGTTAGAGATACATTTAGGGTGAGGTGGTGAAATAGGTGGAAGGATAGTGGTTTCAGGGTGGACGGCTACAGTTGCAAGACCATTTTTTTTTAGGTATTTCCTTATGGCTAATTTGAAACTCTTCCTATGGTGAAGGGACTTTATTTCCAAAGGGAGTTGGTTCCAGGATGTAGCTGGCTTATAGTTATAAAGAAGATGTGTAATAATTCTTGGTCTGAGCTGTGTAGAGTCCTAGCAGGGGAATATTTAGATATGACGGAGAGGCTGGGGCAGAAGGAGGGTAGATAGAGGATAGAGTGAATGATTTGTAGTTGATATAGTTGGAGCAGATGAGGGAATTCTAGCCTGTCTAGTTGCTGAAGTGCTAAGCAGTGGTGTGACTTGTACGTTTGGTTTGCTGCAAATCTGGTGACCTTGTTGTAGGTAGTTTCAAGCTTGGAAATAAGTATAGAGTTTAGGTTTTTGAAATATGTGACAGCCGTATAGGAGTGTTGGGAGTAGTAAAGCATGAGAGAGAGTTATTCGGGCTGTGTTGGTTAAGTATTTCTTGTTGCGGAAAAGGTGTCCAAGTCTCAGATGAGTTTTTTTTAACAGAGTTAGAAATATGTAGATCAAACTGAAGCTGATCATCTATTCATCTATTGTGACACCTAGCAATTTAGTACTAGGTTCAGCTGAGATGGTGGTGTTGTTGCAAGATAAAATGGTAAATGTACTTTTGAGTGTTGAGGTATTTGGGGAGGAAGAGTAGGAGCTTAGTTTTCTTTGGATTAAGTATTAGTTTGTTATGATTAAGGCAAGTCTCAATGGTGTGGAAGGATGCCTGGGTAGTTGAGTGGTGGTCAGTTGGGTTGTCAGCAATGGTTATACCTGTAGAGTCATCAGCATATTACACAAGAGATGACTGGGGACAAGAGGAGTAGACCAAGTTGGTGAAAATATTAAAGAGTAGTGGTCCAAGAATGGACCCTTGGGGACACCCATTTGTACAGTGAGAAGGGGGGATAGTGCAGAGAGCCATTTAACTGATTGCTGGCGGGTAGACAGATAGCTGGAGAACCAGAAGATAGTAGTGGGAGAGAAATTTAAGTTAGTGAGTTTGTCAAGGAGGAGAGGGTGGGAGATAGTGTCAAAGGCTTTAGAAAGGTCAAGGAATAGGCATGAGACAAGTTTATTGTTATCACGAGCTAGGGAGACTGTGTTGATGAAGGATATTAGTGCAGTAGTTGTACTATGCTTGGGACAGAAACCATGCTGAGTGGGTGTGAGAAGGTTTTCCTGGTGAAAGTAATGCATTACCTGCTTTTGAATGCATTTCTTTGGATTTTTGAGAGAGTTATAGAATGTTAAAAGCATGGGGGATGTAAAAAAAAAGGCAAAGTATGGCAAAGCAAGAAATAAGTAATCTCTCTGGATGGTGTGGGGCCAGGATGAGGGAAAAACAGAGGAGGGCACTGGGGGAGTGCAAGAGGGACTTGTGGGTAACAAAGCAACCAGTGGAGTGTTTACTACAGCTAGACATCTAAGGTGTATATAGTCAGTAAAGTGTCTATAATGAGTGGGTTTGTATTGAAGCAATCTGTGGATGAAACTGAATAACTGCACCTGATTGATCATAGGTAATGATTAATTACATGCTGTAATACACCCTCACTCCACTATCTGACTACCCATTCAGTTGCTTCCTACAGTGCTTTGAAGTCATTAGCTGCCATTGCTCAGCAATCATTTTAAAAAGACAAGCTAACACATACTTAAAATTCAGCAAGTCTAATATTAAGGCCAAAGGCTACAAGTGAAATACTTTCCCTAACTTCAACATTTAGCATCAAATCTAGTGCATGTTGTTAGCTTGGACAATCTTGCAGGTTTGCATGTTTTTTGGGATTCAGGCGAACTGTTGCTAAAATTGGCAGTGGTGATAAAATGGCTTTCTAAAAGACTTGTGAAGCTGAAATATGGTTAAAAGTATTCACTGAAATATGCAGATAAAGCTGTAACTCTGAATAACTTAATCATTTCCATGCACATCTGTCTCTTTGTGAGGACGTTTTTTGACAACAGCATGCAGTAAGACAATGCCCATTTAGCTAAGTGAAATACCATTATTAGCTAAACTCAGTTACAATCTCTATGAAGCTTGCATACCCCCCTTCCCATATCAGCATGGGTCTCAGTTTCTTTCCAGAATTTTCTTGGTGTTTGTTGATCTGTGCCAGGATTAGTGTTGCCTTTTGATGGACTTGTGCTGTTCATGTGATGTACATGTGATAGGCTTTTTCTAAGCATTACCCCAAAATGGAATTAATAATTAATGGAAGAGGATGAATGGATAGAAAATTAATGAGTCAATTGTGTTAATGCTAACTTTAGGTATCTCCAGCCAGCTGATAAATGTTACCATGACAAATATATTGGCATGTTTTTGCAGTGATATTATCCAATACTAAACCATTTGATGAAGCATAATTTATTTATTTATTTTATAAATAAAGGAAATGCTGGCACCTCTGGCATCCCCCCCAGATCAGAAAGTTCTAACATTGTCCATTGCATACATTTCCTTTTTGTCTATAATAGGACAAGGAAGAAATCAATCTTTGCGTTTAAAAATTACATGGGATAAGATTTCACCTTTTTCACTAACACTAGTTAGCTAGATCAGTGATACAAGTATTTCATTTGAGATAAGTTTGTACACTGTACTTCAGATGGAAAAAAATTTTAATTTTCAATGCAGCTTTTCCTGACTATGCATGAAATATCTTCAAAGTACTGAAGCTATTTTCTAGTCTCTTGAACTTACTTATAAATAAGCACATTTCAATGGTCTCAGCTATCTGGACTAACTAAATACCAACAGATGCCCCGGTAATTCTGTCTTTGATTTGTAGTATTGTGCAATATTCATATTCATTCAACTACAGCTAATTTTCAATTAATATGCCTAGGACATATGAACATGAATGCCATTTACATTAATTAGGGATAATACTATATACTGCTGTATTAGTGTCACTGGAACTCTTACTTTGAATCTGTGTTTGTTAATTTTAATAGCTTAGCATAATTATAAAAAATTAAAATACAAATAATATCAATCATACAATTTTGACATGGTCTTGTTAAAATAATCTCTCCAAAGTCAATGAGATAAATCACATTATAGTTTAAAGTTGTTATCAGGACGATGTTGATTTTATGTTTGTCTTATTCTTAAAACAGGTAATTGAATGTATTACTCAGGGACGGGTTCTGCAGCGTCCCCGGACATGCCCAAAAGAAGTCTATGACCTGATGTTGGGCTGCTGGCAGCGAGAGCCCCATATGAGACTCAGCATTAAGGAAATTCACTGTCTTCTGCAGAATTTGGCAAAGGCATCCCCAGTCTACCTGGACATACTTGGCTGATGCTTCTACAAGCTGGATGCTTTGTGTGAGCATGCATGCGTGCTACTGAATTCTTGGAAACTTGCCCTTACCTCTGACAGTGTTATTGATGAAAACAAAGAGAAGCTTTGAAAAGGGCAGGCAACATAAACTCCTCCATGTGTAGACACATTATTGACTTTAAATCCTATCTTTCTCTTTCGCTCTTTTTCTCTGTCCCTAATCAATCAGGCTTCTGCGTTATTGTACCTGCATAGACGATGAAGGCCTTAAATCTGATCTGTTTATCTAGAGATGCTCAAAGTCATCCTCCATTACAAAATAAAATTGCCTTCTTGCATTCTTGCCTTTTGATGTGGATGAAAAAAGGGAAAATGATGACTGGAACTTAAATGAATATTGCTCTGTGTGTGTATATAGATCTGTATGAATATATATATATATATATATATATATATATATATATATATATATATATATATATATATATATGCCTATACATATATGTAATCCAAATTTATATGGATTTGCTTGGCCATTTTCTTTTTTCTTTTATTTGCTCAAATCCAGGAAACCAAGACTGATATTAGACTGTAAACTAACATGAGATGCAAGAATGGGTATACAAAGTAATCATGTCAAACAAGGAAAAAGGAATATTGTTGGACTGTGCTGCAATTATCTCTCCAGCTGCATCTGTTAGGCCTGAACCCTAACTGACCGACACTGCAGCTTTAATACTGAAGAAAAAGATCAGGATACAAAATACTTTGACATTAATTTTGGGACATAACTGCATCACTTTTCTGCTTTTAATGTCTTTATTTTTGTCCTAGTTATCATCATCTGCAGTACAATATTCACTGATAAAGGGACATGCTGACGACATAAAATGTACACAGTACAGTATTACATGCTAAAATTGTATTTCCTGAAACAATGTTTCATTGTGATTGTACTAATGTCTTCTTCAGACAGCCTTATGAACTTCAGATTGTATGTAGTTTGCTCTAATGTACAGTATTAATTTCAGGGTCAACTGCTGATGGTGACAGACCTCTGTAATGTAGCACTTGCAATTGTGAAGGCAAATTATCAAAAAATAACATATTAAAAATCATGGTAATTTTCTTTGTTTAGTTGTGTGAGCAAATTCTACATGGTTTTACTTCCTGTATCCATGTGGAAAAAAATAACTCATATCCTGCACTCTGTTACTGTTACGCCAGGTATCGGTAGTTGTGCATTATATGCTTAGTAAATAAATAGTAATATATTTGACATTTTACCTTCAGTGTTATGATTATACATCTATTAGTAATATGATAATAAAAATGCATAGTTTGTGAAGCAAATTATGCAGTTAAACCCTTGAGAATGTGAAACACGAAGCCACAGTTTTATCTTTTTCTATTTTAGTAGAGGCTGAAACCTCTGGATTCCATTTTATATGGAACTTATAATAGGGCATTCTTTACTTGATAAGCCTTACTGCATGAATACTTTGTTAAACACAATGTTTGGTTGATGGGCTTAACTCTAACTCATCAGCTACAGACTATTGTAGAAACATATGACTAATACTAATGCTGAGAATACAAATGATTTTAATATATTTTAAAAAGGACTCCCTGTTTCTAAAAACTGTCAAGATTCCTTGGTGACAGGGGGCATTTGTACCTATTAGAAACATAATGTAATGACTTTTCAGTTTTGTTGTACACATTTATACGTTACCATAAATATTTGTTTTAATTCTATTTTCATTTTAAATAAGTTCATATTTTATTTTTATTTCCATTGAATAATTTATTTACAAATGCACTTTTCAAATTGCACACACATGATCTGACCACTTTACTGTCACCTATAAAATTAAACCTTTCTGTCATTTGATGTCAGCAAAGCAGTAAGAGTGGAAAGGAAGCAGTAAAAAGAGGCCAACCAGAAAGTTAAATTATTATAGCTGGTAAAAGAGTGCAATTTCTGTAGTACAAGACCAACTGGAATGAACAGTTTAGAGCGAAGATCATGGGAACAATTAGAATGTAAAATCCCTTCTGTTAGGGCAAAATCTCCAAAGCAAATTCTTCAAGTGCTAATAGTTTGCCGGTGCTGTAAAATATACTTTAGAGATGTAAGACAGCAGTAGGCAAGAAAGCCTATGATATGACAATCAGGCACACTGTCTTTTTTTAATTTTTTTTTTTGTTTTGTTTTTTTTTTTTTTGTCTGGTGTGTGCAGAAGAAGTGTTCTTTTTGAATATATAGTTATTAATATTATCTTCTTGGAGGTCCAGAAATTTTTGGTGGGTTATAAATATTATGGGATTACAGTACAGTGTATAGCTTGTCAAGGTTTCATTTTATACATTGTTATAGATTGTAAGCTATGTCCAACCAGAAGGATTGAGAAAAGAAAGTCAATAAATGGCAATCATGTTTTCTTTAGCAATTGTCTCACAAATTGCCTACATTGTAGTTCAGACGTTATGCAACATGCTGACGTATGCAAAAAGATGCCCAAGTACTCATGGCTACTCTTGAGATCTACAGTTTGAAGCTGGTCACTGATAATTATATTGGTCCTTGTACAGAAACGCAGTTTATTCACAAGAAAGCAAGCATTCTTTGTATTTCCATTCATTTATAAACAGATGGCAGCTTAAGAGCATTCAAGTTCAGAGGTACGCTAGCAAGCAGTAAACAGGAACTTTTTCATTTTTCTTGCAATATATTTCTGTAAGTTAGATTAAATGAGATGAAAACATAAACGTTATGTGGAACAGTTATAAAGAACATTAACAGTATTTTGTCATGTAACTATGATAACATGTACCTTCTGCAAATGAGCTATGTCTTATGGTCTGAAGGTTTGGATCAAGACTGGCTGAAAACTAGATAGCATGCCTAAATCAAAGATTTGCCCAGACTTCATCTTTGTAAACGCTGATGAATGTATTCCTCTTTAACAATGCCTTTAGAACTGATAATATCTAAGCCAGTAGTCAACATGCCTAGATGAGATGTAGCAAAGATAACTAGAAGATGTTAATATTGTGAGAAGCAGTAGAACAGAAGAGAACACACTAGGTTCCCTGTCCTGCAGTTTAACAGATATTAGTTTTATGTTGTCCAGAAATGGATTGCATAACTATTCTCAGATCTGGAATCAATCAATGCTGCTCTAAATCATTTTAAAGGGCCTAAATACACTTTATTATTTTCATTACTGTAATAGCCATTAAGCAGAAGGTTCTAGAACAGGAAAACACTGTGAAATAAATGTTAGCCCCATCCATGCATTTTGTCATAAGTTAGTTTCTCAATCACATGGTGGTAAATATATATAGCAACAGCAAGCAAGACTTGACAGTTGGCATCACGGCTGTTTGTCTGTGGTAATTTAACAGTGAAACCTCAATCAACCATATCTGAATATGTGCCATCAGATGTAGTCTGAGCACCCTGACATGCTGAGGGAGCCTGAAACAGACAAGTATCTAATCATATCATTGTATTGTACATACAGTGCAGTAAATAGAGAATAATTTTTTACTTAATTTGGGAAAAATATGAAAAATTTGATGAACACCTCTGTTGGTAGGACATGATTTAAAAATATTCTGGTGAAGTAAAAATGTATTGTTCCAGCCATTTTTGCAGGATTGTAAGTACCTGTGAAAACTGATTAGCCATTATCATTATAAAAAGTGCTGATCAACTGCAAATTATCTATGCTTTCCATCAGTTCTATCCTTGTTACAAAATGGAGAACAGTGCTATGCATTTTCACAGTTTATTGGCAGTTTTGCACATGGAAGTGCTAAGTTGGGTGTCAAGTTAATAAATATCCTGGATTGTCACCTCTAACATTGTTATTACTGAAACTGTGACCTAATGTTATGAACTTTTTTTAATGGTTATGTAATGTCCTTTTTTTTTGGTAAAAAAAAATCAACTGTAGTTGTTATTTTGCAGTTTTCCTGTGACCATTCATTGCTTGAGATATCCATTGCATCTTGGCTGATAACTGTGTACTGCCTGACTGTAAATGTTATGTTACTGTTTGTGAATCCCGTGGCCAGCTTTTCAATCTGAAATGGAAAGTCTCTTGTAATACAGTGTACTTGATAAAAGTATTACGTCTTACAATAAATGATGTCATCAGAAACACATGACAAGTGATGCAGTTCTGACTAAGAGAGAGTACATTTTAAAATGTTTTATTAATCTCCCAAATATAAGTTGTTACCTGTAAGACTGCTATATTTTCACAGCATATGAAGAGTATGGTACTGAGAGATATATAGGAAATTCAAGTTGTAGAGACAGAAATTCATTGTGTTTTATCATTTTGTGACTTTTAATGTATATACCATTGCATAGTTATAGATTTAATGCTTTCTCTCTCTCTCTCTTCCATCTTCTGTGACTCTTAACTTACGACACTTAGTCTCCCTTGTAATCATTATCATTCAAAATACTATGAATCCTGTTCTCCCAACAAGATAAGCATTTAGACTTGATACCAGAATACGACAAACATTAGCAGTTGTACTGCTCCGTATATGACAATTCATTATTAAATAGGGAATCATTTTTTTCAGAAATATAATTGCTCTGTATATGTATTAGAAAAGTCTAATAAACATCCAGAGAGTAACCAAAGCAAACAAAAGTGATGGGATAATTCTCTAGGATTTGAACACATGCTATCTGCCACACCATTCCAGTTAAGAGGATACCAGCTGCAGTACTATCACTAAATAAATACATTGTCCCCCAATGTCTACACACACACACACACACACACACACACACACACACACACACACACACACAATACTGATCACTATAATTTAAGAGTATCACATGACACATTATCAGCATTGAAGAGAAAGAAAGAATGAATGAATCCTGTGTATGATTTTGCTTCAAACACAAAACCTTCATAACAATATTGCTGTTACGGTGCTAAGGATGCCATTAAGGAATCTAATACCTAAAATACAGCACAATTAATCCCTCTGAATTTATAGTCTAATATGATTTATACAATTGAAAGCAAACTAATTACAGCAGTCTCAGTTTGCAAGTTGTCAGTAATATGCACACCAAACTCTAATATATATAGCATCCATGTATGTATTTATTTAAATCTGTTAACTGGGAATGTCCAGCAGGGAAGTCTTCCTTTCAATGGAGTCCTGGGGACAACAAAATTAACAGCACAATTAAATATGAACGGTAACAAGTATAACAAAATGTTACACACCATATTGCAGTTCAAGGAATAAAGCATTGTGGGTAAAGTACACTGTAGTATAGTATAGACAAGATAAAGAAAAATTGCATTTTATAAAATCGGCAAAAAAAAATAAATAGAAATACAAATGATCAGGACAGCAGGGGCAGTTATATCAGTATTCCATTTCTTTGGACTGCACAGATGCACTAGGTTATGCAATAAAAAGACATGTATACCTTGTCAAACATTGGATTAAAATATTGGACCACTCAGTTCTAATATTCAGCATAGAAAAAAAATCACGAAAAGTGAACATTCGTTACAAAGTCATATCACGTGGATGCAATTGCAAATAAAGAAATGCTATAAAGTGTGTGATCCAGTGACACAGTGAAAGTAAACTGCCATGCAAAAGTCATCACATGCTGCTGCACGGCAAATAAAGGACTGATGATTCTTTGCTATGGAGCTCACCAGCATTACCTAATCCAGAGCTCTTTGAGGTAAGGTACATTTTTGTACTGATTCAAACATTTACATGAAGCCCTCATACTCAAATCATTTTTTTGTATTTTGGCAGTGCCCATACTTTGAAATAGAAAAGGGGCATATTCAAGGAACAATTTTTCAGGATGACTAGGATGATCTCAGATGATGACCAGTTTTTACAATGTTTTGTCTTAAATCTATGTTACTTGTAACTATTCTGTGTCTTTGACTGATGACATCATGAATTTCCTGAAGCTAAAAAGACATTTGAACTATGTTCATACTCCCAGAGTACATGAACAAAATATTGGTTGTTCTATGATTTTGTTTTTCTCATTTGAAACACATAATATACAAGACATCATCTTTAAGAACTGAAAACTTATGTAGGACATCTGACTTGAATTTCAAAAATTGATTCCTTTACCCCAATTTGTTTTCAAATTCGTCAATAGCATTAGGGGTAGTTCCAAATGGATCTGTGAGTAAATGTGTTTGCTTCAATTTTATTTTATTTTTGAAGGTCTGAACATTGTTTTAAATAATTGTTTGATGGTTATGAATGATCCTGGGAAGTACTAACGTAAAACAGCAGCAATTGTTTATGTTGCCATCTGCAGCACGTGCCTCTTGTTTTATTTTGGAAAAACTGAACATCCCGTATACAACAAAATTTATAAACATTATTCAAGCCTTTGCATGCTGCCCATGTGTATGCATGAACATTATTCAAGCATTCACAAGGGCAATATGAAAAATGCATTATATAAGCATTATATATGTTGCATCAATTTTAAGAAACTCACTTTTTTATTTTAGAAAAAATAAAGAAAGATTTTAGAAGTAGTGACCGGGCAACTGTTCTGCCACATAGAGAATAGTTCTGGCAGATAACTTGAAATAACAATACTCTACAAGGTCTTAATGACCACATTTGCATAGCTCCTACTTTATGGATGACAGCCAATAAGCTGACTCATCAACATTTTGCTTTCACACTGTTTTAGGTATACGTCCTACTTTTTTGTGTGTTGTTTCCTGTGATGTATTTATGAATAAGTCCTTACGTTTGGGATGAAATTGCTCAAATGTACAGCTATGTGGTATGTAGAACAGAGAAGGCAAGGCATGTCTTGGGCTGTTTTAATTTTAGCTTTCAAAGATATACAGACTTTAGGCAAATACAATAAGATATATTTCTTATTTGCTTAAAATTATCTGTTTGGAGTATACATGGACACCATCAGATAGTTTAAATCTCATCTCATTCTTTTCTCCAGGAGTCTTTAAAACTTGACAAGACAGAAAGTAGGAACATGTAAGTAATGGCATTTCACTTGATGTGGCTCAACAAAAAGCAATAGGATCATTTCAACATTTGAACTATTATGGTTGAACAGATGTAATATGAACTTGGGTGACTGAAGCAACTCACCTTAAGGACTTTCATATTTTTTGTATGATCTTGTTGCCAATATTATGCTCCCCCCCCCCTTTTTTTCTTCTGGCTTCTACTGAGAAAAGGTCCTACTTGTGTACTACCTGGTGATATGTTTACAGTTCCCTACTACACACCATTCTGTTGGCTTCTTCTGGATGTCTCCCAGCAGGTAGATATCCATCAATATCCATCTCCTTATACGGCTCAAAATGTTCCTTGTTCTCAAAATACAGCCTGAAACTAGTACAGTAAAGCATTAATATTTGTTAATGTAGACTACCTCCTGAGATTAAATTTCACCATTTTGTCTGCTGCAGCACTGTCCTTTCAACCCGCTTTTAGTAATACATTTCAGAGGTGAGAAACAGCCCACATTATTTCCCTACTTTGATGCATTCCTTTCACTCCCTATTAGGTACTTTACACCAAACATGTGTCTAAAAGGTAATAATTTGAATATGTTTGCAATTAACATCGACAACCATCTCTCTGCCCACTTGGATTGCCTTTCCAAATCTTTTCTTGCATGCGTCTGATATCTTTAATTGCTTCACCTGTCTTTGTGACATCAACAAAGAGTATGATCCTGCTCTCTCGTTTTTCAGAAGTGTTTGAAACAAGCACATTGAGGAGTGCCACCCCATGACCATTAGTTATCTCTACTATCCTTAACTTTATCCCTTTCTCTCAATGCTGGTATCTTAATCTTAGTTCTGTCATAAAACAACTCTCACATCTTCTAGCAGCTACCAATGCATGACCAAGATATTTGTGAAAACCACTTACACTAGATCTACATTTTCTTACATTTCACAATCTTATAAAATTTTATCATAAAACTGCATTAGAACTGACCAATTCTTCCTTCCCACCAGACTTATTTTTCAATCCTCAGGCACATTACTACTGTCCAGCGATCTCATGTTTAACCTCATATTACTGTATAACAGACCTACCCATCCTCTAAAACTACAGTAACTACACCAAAGAAATAGTCTACCCAATTACTGTCCATCTTACCTCCTTACCCCAATCTCCCTCTATTCCCCTCCAACCCACCTATCATTACTTATCCTGTTTTTCAAATTTAACAAATTACATATCTCACTACCACTACTATACTTATTACAATTATTGCTGGTGATACTATTACTACTACACTTATTACTATTATTGCTGTTACTGCTACTTGTACACTTATTACTATTATAGCTGCTGCCACTATTATAACTACTACACTTATTACTATTATTGATGCTGCTATTACTACTATTGCTACAACTATTACTATTATCGCTGCTGCTACAGTTACTAGTACTACTAACACTACTACTACTAGGACTAATACTACTACTGCTCCTACTACTAATAACACTGTTGTTACTAGCACTATGCATGCTACTAGAATTGCTGCTGATACCACTACTACTACTACCACTACACTTATTACTATTATTGTTGCTGCTGCTGCTACTAGTACTGCTACACTTATTATTAGAATTGCTGCTGCTACCTTTACTACTACTACTACACTTATTACTATTATTGATGCTGCTACTACTACTACTGTAATTGCTGCTGCTACCACTACTACTACTGTTACTTCTCAGCTATATCACATTTCCTTCCTAACCTTCCTAACTACAACCAGTACTACTTCTCTCTTATATCTATATATGTAGCCCTTCTCTTTCCTAACCATTCCTCTCACACCTTATCCTCTGTCCTTTATTTTTTCCACATACCTCCCAACCTTCTCAGCTTTGCATTCTTTATTGGAATTTAATGATTAATTTATTTTTACTCTATCTTCATTTGTATGCTCAATAACAATCTCTCTCTCTCTCTCTATATATATATATATATATATATATATATATATATATATATATATATATATATATATATATATACACTGTTCTATGCTCTGTAGTGATCATTTGTTTGTTTATATGAATGGTGTTATATATCCAGAATGAGCATCAAATATGTTAATTTGAAATCAGTGTTCTGTGTAGGTTAACAAATGTAAATAAATAAAAAAAAAATAAGTAAGCATATCTGGACATCTGATGGTATACTGGCATAATCCTGATAACCCTGACAGACTTGGCCCTGTGCCTTAGCCTTCCTAAGTATAGACTGTTCTCTCCATCTCTACTTCGGTATCTATTTAATACCATCTCAACTCTGACCTTACTGTCTCTCAACATGCCAGCCCATCTGAATGCTTTTTATGAGGAATGGAATAAAGTGTTTGTCCCGAACCTATGCTTTCTTTCCACCCTTTGGTGACCTCCCTGTCATCTTTACTCAGTCTAGCCACCATCTGTTTGTCTCTTGAACTGTGCTTCTGCTTTGACTAACACATTATTTACAAGTTTTATCAGCCAACTTTTTGCCCAAATCACTAGCACCACATTCCTTTTTCGTTACATTGAACTTCTTCTCTTTTTGCCGTTTACCTATTGCTTGAACACTTGTCCATTACTCTGAGTATTACATCCTTACTCCATTCTTATAAATGCTTATACTACCTCAGCCCTCTGGACTCATCTTTGACCATCTCTCCCACACTCAGCTTACCCACTCCCTAAGATGCTATAAGACCATCTTTGTATTTTAGAGTTACCCTCACTCTTAACCACATAGCAATGTTATCCTTGTTAGATACTGATGGTTTCATTTGGGCAATACTGAAACCGCCATGTTCATTAGGACCACACCCAAGTGCCTCTCTGTCATTGAGGTAATTATCTTAAATCCTGATCTTGATGCATTCAGAGCCTTCATGACTGATGTTCTGCTCTTTTAATGACTTCAGTGCTTGTCATATTTCTTGTGCTGTGTGTTAAGGGCTGATTAACTGCACTGAGCTGCCATCACTCCCCTCTTCCTTTATTATAACCAGCAGGGTGCCTTATCATAGGTTTTGACTGCTTTTCCTCCTTCCCTCCTTTAGGGTCTGATGCTAGCTTTGATCTCACATTCATGCCATCCTTTGTGTATATCAGTTCTGACCTTGAGAGGAAGCATGCTTGGCCCTGTGCCATTTCAGGACATTCCTAAACAGTCTATATCCTGACATCTCCATTTTCCCCTTCTTGTTCCTGGCTCAGATTTATGCGATACCATCAAAGTTCCTCATATTTTTACCCAGACTCCATATACTGCATAATAATGTTACCCAGTTAGGCTCTGTGCCATTCATATTTGTTCCTCTTCTATGTTTTGTCTCGTATTCCTTTTGCTCTGTGTCACTTTTCTGCTCTCTTTCTATCTACGTACTTAATACTTATCATCCATCAATGATTTTATGACACATTCTCATGTTTTGTCTTACATTAAACACAGTCATTAAGAAGTTCATTTCCAATAATTTCTATTCATTGCTGTCCCTTCAGAGCTGGAATGAAGCCTACCCTTTCCACAGAGGTGATGCTTGTGCCCCCTCCCCATCATCTGCACAGTTCCTGCCCTTCTGCAACATGCTGGTTGTGGTCACAAGTGAACTTCTAGCCCACTATCCTGGCATCTCAATGCCATCATTCTACCTTAACTTGCTACTTTAGCTGTCTTCTCTGATAACTCACCAGTGCAGGTATGCACCAAACCTTTTACCTACCTTACCACCAATGTGATCATCCTGGTTGCCTCTCCATACTAAGTCATAGCCCTTAGACCATTTTCAATGTAACATGGTCTGTTTGCATCCCTTTGCAAGTCACATAACTCTACTGATAAAGTCCATAATCACTATTACCCCTCCTATCTTAAAATGCCCCCACAATTCCCAACTAATTATGTTTTTTTGGAGGTTACCCTCCTCTTTGGCAGCATCTGATTTATTTCCCATACCTCAATCACACTTCTACATGGTCATCTTGACTGTTATTTCCTTATTCCTCTGCTTTTCTATCTGGATATACATTCCTACCATCTCACTCCTATCCTGCTTTTCTTGGGTTTGTTGCACCCTATATGGCTATCCATTCTTTATCCCGACTTTCATCAGTTGTCACTAATGTGTGCATCTGACTATCCAACTTTGTTTCTTTTTCCACACCTCTCTTCCATTACTGCATCTCTCACTTTCTCCATTCCTACTACACTGTGTTCCCCACTTTCCTACATTTCTCTGACAACCCTCTTTCCATACTTTTCGGTCTACTGTCACTCAGGTCCTTCCAATTTGTTATCCAACCCTTTCTACTGACTTTTTGCTGCCTCATTCCTTTTAGTCACAGTTTGTCCTTTCTGATCTGAGCAGCCAATGCACTGCCATCTCTAGATCATATCTTCTACCCCCAACTTAGTTGCAAGCCCCACATTCCATACTACCGCAAAGGTTAATTCGGCCAAACGGCAATCCCACATATGGAAAACTTCATAAATACAGTATCTGTCGTGTTCCTCTCATCTACTTTAAACTTGTCTTCCCTTGCTGTCAAGGTTTTCTGACCCCTGACATTTTCATTTTCTCTTTATATTTCACCTACATAAAGAATATTTTATTAGAATACCACAAGGCCTTATAACTCAAGCATTACCCTTTACCTGCCAGTCAAATGTCAGCAACTAACTAGTAAAAGGCTGATAAAAAGCAGAATGCAAACAGCTAATTTTCCTAATATTACACAGACATAATGAGAAAATCATTTTCGGCATCCTTAATTTGCAGAGAAGACAAATTCATAGATTTTTAAAAGTAATGGGTGTATGCTTAATTGTGATTCAATAACACGCACAAGTGCATATATAAATATATATGTATATACATATACATATATATATAAATATATATGTATATGTATATGTATGTATGTATATATATATATATATATATATATATATATATATATATATATATATATATATCAACTGCTAATCTTCTTTTAGATCTTCATGTACTATATAAAGGAAAAAAACAGTACGTAGCTAAAAAATGGACATTCCTCTAAATGTTATCCTTTAAGGACATTTATTGGGCAAGAACACTTATTTTACAAATGACAATCATTAAATAATTAAAAATCGTGTTACATGATCACAAATTGACAATTCACTTTAAATTCTAATTTACACATATAATGACCATAGAATTAAAAACTAATTTTGTAAAACTCATGTTAATTAAATGTATTGATCTATCTATATCAATCTATACCTACTATCTTTGTATATAAAAGCATAGCCTTCCATCAAGTGAGAGTTATTTAATTCTGCAATGATCAAAACCTAATTGTCAAAAATCAAAACATCAGTCCACAAAGGATTGAAAAATAATTTTTTTGCAGAGGGACAAGTCCTCCTACATCCCCATTGTGGGATGTGTACATATATATATATATATATATATATATATATATATATATATATATATATATTACCTTCAAGGTTTTACTGTAGTGGGAAAAAAGGTAAATTCCTCGATCCCGACTGTACTTGATCATATACTGGCAAAGCTAGTAAATTTCGATCGGCTGATATTTTATCAGCTGACCCAGCTTTACTTGAAGCTTGAGTTACTTTCTGTTGGTCAACTAACATAAATATCAATACCTTGAAAGTACACTGCTCTACTTCAGAAATGGAAATGCCAATCTCCTAGTACACATGCACCTATGAAGAACCTGATTGCATGCAACTTTAAAACATTGTTTTTTGCAGGGGAACTTTTGAAGGTGGTGTCTCTAAAAATAATCCACAGGTATATTTTGATTGGATGAAACATTGGTGAAAACCAGTTGACTAGTCAGGCACATATTTACTGGAATGTTTTAGAACTTTTATGTGGTATTCTGAATTGTCTTTCATATCTCAATATTTTCTTAATTATTTAACAAAAATATTTAGCAAACACTCAAAAAGAACTTCCTATCACCTTAAGAAAACTTAGGTGTTGCTGAATAAATATGCTAATAATTCTCCATGTCTGGACTGTATGGTTTCCAAGGTTTCCAAGTTGCAAAATGTGGTCTGTGCAAATGCAAAGAAAACTACAGGGCTATAATTTTGCACTGCCTATACAAGGATATTGACACAAAGATCTTTAAAGTATTTACTCCCATCATAGCAAACAACAGCTCCTACTGATCAGCTTTGTTGCCTGTACCCTTCAAATAATATTCATAGTTCGCTAATTACAAACATTGGTACCCCGATGAGAAGTATGTTTGCATAAATTCACAACTTGAACATTTTTCCAAAAGTGTCATGCAACTGTCATCCACTGTTGGCTGAAACAGAAATAATACTCCATAACCAGACAGAGTTTGATACATTTTAAGCTTCCACTTTACTAGCCTTTTCCAAAAAAGGAGCAACAAGACCTTAAATTGGTCCCAGAACTGCTCACATTTGAAAAACCTACTTAGATACCTTATTACAATAGCAAGCATACATGGAAAATCATAGCTGGTCTGTTTATTTGCATCTCAGGAATTCCAAGTAATACAGCTATAGTGATTCCACAGATAAATGCATCATGAAGCATTCTTCCTTATTATAATTATGTGACGCCTCTTGCTTTTTAACTAAGCTACCAAAATGATCACCATAAGGAACTATGTTGTTCAACTAACCAGTATGTTAGATTTGCCAATAATTCCTCTGTTTGAACTTTTAAGCAATACCATCTTCATTGAATTTGTTTCCTAAGAGATTTCTTGGACTTATAGTATTACAACAGGCATTTACACAACACTGTATCTGACATGATCTGATGTACATAGAATTTTAATTACATATAATTCTTACACATCAGTTACTAGCAAACACATTTGTACTAAACTAGACTTCCCTCAGATGTACAACAAAATGAACAGGGAGACCCTAGAATTCTGTGATCATTATTGTCAGGACCAGCTCTTAGACATGTCTCTTAGTTCAGACACAGTCAGTCTGACATTGTAGATCATAGATTTTGTTCTCAGTTCTATGGTTAGTGATTTCAGTTTAATGAGTGGATCAATTAACTGGAGGGTGAACTAGAGAGGCAGGATGTAGTAACTCAGGAACTGCACTGGTGTCTTGGAGGAAGGATACAGAGAGTCCTGGTGAGGGATCAAATGACTCTTGACAGAAAAATGTACTAGTTACAGAAAGAAACAAAACCAGAGGGATGCATCATTTACACACTGCTGATATGTGAGTGTGTATCTTGCAATCAGTTTCATTATATATCCCAGGAGGGGTCCATAAGCAGGGC
This sequence comes from Protopterus annectens, assembly GCF_019279795.1. Taxonomy (NCBI): domain Eukaryota; kingdom Metazoa; phylum Chordata; order Ceratodontiformes; family Protopteridae; genus Protopterus; species Protopterus annectens. Next base: position 485,576,221 of record NC_056728.1, read on the forward strand.
TTCATGGTCACAGCTGTAATAGGCCTCTGAAACAAAAATATCTCACTCTTGATTCAAAACAATGACTGCCAGTCTACTAAAACAGGACTCGGAAAAAGCAAATATCCCTTTTACCCTTCACCATACAGGTGAGTGAAGAATGTCAGAAAATGGTGGAGGTAATGAATGGGTGAATAGGTAAACTTGCACAATTGAAAACATAAAAATGGTGGACTGGGGAGATTAAAAAAAAACTCATGCAGAACTTTTTACAATTTATGAAGACATTTGACATGCTTTTCTTGATTGCATGGACTAAAACAAAGATGCATGACTCATACAAGAAATGCAATGGTAACAATCTAATCATATTCTTATTATTAAGTGCATAACCTTAGAAGAAGTGTTTGGAAGTCTAAATTGAATAGAAATCTGACAACTTTTTTTTTTGTAAATGTGGACTGAAGGAAATTCAGTTATTCTGCAAGGATGGTAAGGATCTCACCCCCCCTAAAGTGATAACATGTCTGAGAGATCCCAAACTGAAAACAACTGAATGTCCTTAAAAATCCAGAGACTTAATTCATGAAAGGAGTACATTCTGAAATAAACATGGAAACTGCAGTCAGGCAGTCCAGAAAAGCTGCACTTTAAAAAGTTACTGAGGGGAAGAAGCATTAAAAGAACAGATTTGCTCTTTATGGTTCAAAGATTTTCAAAACAAATGTATTTTCAATATCAATAGTAGAACACTGTCACATTTCATTCCACTCCCGTTAGCTCACAGGCATTGGTTTCAAGGTTGTTTTATCTTTCTAGTAAGCATACACATCAGATGTAAAAATCCTGAAATCCTAGTAACCTGCTGACAGCAAATCAATGACAAGTAAAGCATGTCAGATCTCCTATTGGTCAGCATCCTTCACACATTACATAACATATGCTGTGCACATGGCAAGTCCTGAAAAACACTTTGGTCAGTAAGCAGTTGGTCAAAGAGTGAATATTAAACATTTGAATGAACTAAATATTGAAATGATTGACTCATCAGGTGAAAATGTACATGGGACGTAGTTCCAGTATACATTTATTTTTTCCTTAAAAAGAAACATTTTATCCCTTCTGATCAAAAGTAAAACCACTGCACCATGCATTTGGTCTTTACGGGACATTGTTGCCATCAGTCAATTAAACCTTTTTATTTTTGAAAATATTAACTTTATAAAATTTTATAATAGCAATCTAGATTATATGTATGTATAACAAAGGGTATTGCACAGTTAACTCTACAAAAGTATTGGACCATTTCAAAATATTAATGATTAAAATTGAGAATCCGGAGATGAAAGACATATCAACTTTTTTGGAGCCATTGTTCTTGGTTAAAAGCAGCATTTGTGTGTGTCTTAGTAAAATATTGTGAAAAAACAGAATAAATCTAAAGTGTGTACTGAAGCTGGAGTATGTATGCTATTGTCAAACATGGAAAGTATGCTTTTTGTTTCCATGATTTTTGGGGATGTTGCTGATTTCAAGATTTTGCACTGTTTCTCATAAAATGTTTGGCCTTGTAAGAAAACAGTGATGCTTGCAATCATTAAATAATTCAGGACTATACAAGTCTAACATCTTTCTTTATAAGGAAGTATATAATAACAGAAATATTGTTATTCTGCCACTTTTAAGTGAATATTGTCAATAACTTAAAAAATGCCCTTGATTTTGTGCCTTTGTCCCTGACTATGTTTACCTTTTTCCTGATTTTTAAAGAAAGAAGTTTGATAGTTATGATGCAGAGGAAACAGGATCTGCTAATAGTATTACCTGCTATCAAATGAAGCACAGATATGTGCACTTTGTTAAATTGAAAACAAACATAGATAATAAGCACTTTTTATAAATCCTGGTCATATTTAGACACCCTCTTGATAATCCCAGATCTTGTAATTTTCATCAAAGAATATATTATGGGAAAGGTAATAGGGCTGTTACTATGATTACTTCCAAATAGTCATGGTTTCATCTTTCATAGCTCCTGCTGAATTATAGAGAAGGAGGCTACATTTCAATGATGTTGCTTGGTCTAAATATCACCAAACACTCATAAATCAAGCAGAAGAAACAGAATCCATGGAACCATTTTGTTAAAACTTTTATGACAGGGACTCACTCTAGTCTTCTCAATTGTCAAAATGTCACTGACTCTTTCACTTGAAACAGAATGTTTATTCTCTTCCAAATTCTGAACATAAAAGCATATATCCATACCCCTTCAAGTCTAAAATTGTATCTAGTGCAGATTTTAATATGTTTAACCATTGACAGAGAAATCTGATTTTTTTTTCAGTCTAGTAGCACAAATGCCTTTCTTGTTCACATATGGAGACCAGGTTCTGTTAGGCTGCATTGTTTCCATTGAAACTTGATTCTCATACCACAGCATGATTTGTGTGTGTGTGTGTGTGTGTGTGTGTGTGTGTGTGTGTGTGTGTGTGTGTGTGTGTGTGTGTGTGTGTGTTGAGGGGGTGAAGCACAGTCATGCATGAGACTACTCTCTTTAACACATACTCTCTGTGTTTGCATCTCTTAATTAAGAATCTGTGGTTTTCCTAAATGGGACATAACTCCTTCTGTCATTTTTAAATATTTAATTTACCTCATCCAAGATACAGTCTCTTGCCTGAAAAAAACTAGATGTGGAGAGCAAGTGGTAGCCTTCTGCTTGGCACACTCTGAATACCTTTTCACTGTAGAGTTATAAAGAAATATGTTTGTTAACAAAATCAGTACAACTGATAACTTCACTAAACAGCATGCTTCCCTGCCAGCCATGCCCCTACAGCTGTCCCTTAACAGGATTGTATTAAGAGAAAACACAAAAGGATTCCTATCTCAATTTATTGCAGTGACTAACCATTTAAATTACAGAATTAACTTGAGGTATGAGTAATACAAATGCATGCTTATATGCATAATGATGTCCCCATGTCCAGTAAGTGGTCTAATAAAACTGTTTTAGTGTATTTTTAAAAGATAATAAGACATAGAGCTATTGTAATTGTTTGGACAGGTGGTGCTAGATGATGTCCAGAAATTAATGTTCATAAGATGAGTCGGTAAAATCTCTCTTCTGCTCCATTCAGCATGGCACAGAAATATCAAGACATCAGCTGTGAACTGATGTGACAATAAATACATACTTCTGTTAATCATTGTCAACAATACATCACTTTTTTTAAAACAACAGTAGCAATGTGCTTTACATAAAACAACGAACCCTGTGAAACTTAAAGTGTTTCAAAGTGGATCTAAGAAACAGTTTAGTGAATCAAGAAAACCATGTCAGTTCATCTATTCTCTGCTGAAGAGACACAATCATAGGTTCATAGGTTTGATTTTCAAGCTTACAGCCTTGTGGCCTTCAAGAGATTTAATTATAATAATTCCAGTATTGCAAAGAGAATGATGGTCACAAGAATAAAGTGCCTTGAAACAGAGAAACCCTGAGATAAAAGCCCTTGCTGATATTTTTTCCTGCTCATATTTATATCACAATTATTTTTGAAGGAATTTAAGGAGTTAGTTCTGAATTCAGTGAAAAGCTTACAATCATTGAAGGGATTATTTAATATATCTGTAATTTGGGACCCTTAGAGATGATCGACCCATGTCTGCTCAAAATTAAGGAAATTGCAGTCAGGAGTTTGAGCAGATCCTTTCCTATCTGCCCACTTCACCAAGCAGATGTTGAAACCTGAAGGAAAGGTTGGGGAGATATATTACATTTAGGGAGTGATCAGGAGTTGATATTATGTTAGGTTTAAAGTGGGAGGGGTTTTAGGTTTAGGTAGTAATAAGGAGTCAGCACTAGGTAAGGGTTAGGACATGGAGAGGAGGGAGATTTTAGGCTTAAGCAGTGATTAGGAGAATATTTTAGGAAATGGGGATTTTAAGTTTAGGGAGATGTTGGGAGTTAAGACAAATTTAGGGTTGGGAAGGGATGAGTTTAGGTTGATGGAGAAACTGGGAATTGTTTTTATGGTTAGGATCAGGGTTCTGAAAGGGATAGTTGGCTTAGTGCTGGTGCATGGGTATGTGGGTAGTGGGAGTCAGGGCACTTGCCAGCAGAAGCAAATAGAAGCAGGAAAGCACTTGTAGTAGACCCTGTAATTTTCTTTGTTTTATTACTGATCATCATCTTCTTCCGGCTGTTCTCTTAGGGGGTCGCCACAGCAGATCATCTGCTTCCATTTCTTCCTGTCCTCTGCATCTTGCTCTGTCACACCATCCGCCTGCATGTCCTCTCTCACCACATCCATAAACCTTATCTTAGGCCTTCCTCTTTTCCTCTTACCTGGCAGCTCCATCCTTAGCATCCTTTTCCCAATATGCCCAGCATCCCTCCTCAGCACATGTCCAAACCAACGCAATCTCGCCTCTCTTGCTTTATCTCCAAACTGTCAAACTTGAGCTGACCCGCTAATATACTGATTACTAATCCTGTCCATCCTAGTCACACCCAGTGCAAATCTTAACATCTTTAACTCTGCCACATCCCGCTCTGACTCCTGCCTTTTTGTCAATGCCACCGTCTCCAACCCATATAACATAGCTGGTCTCACTACCCTCTTGTAGACCTTCCCTTTCACTCTTACTGGTACCCGTCTGTCACAAATCTCTCCTGACATTCTTCTCCACCCATTCCACCCTGCCTGTACTCTCTTCTTCACCCCTCTTCCACACTCACCATTACTCTGAACTGTTGATCCCAAGTACTTAAACTCATCCACCTTTACCAACTCTACTCCCTGCATCCTCACCATTCCTCTACCCTCCCTCTCATTTACACACATATATTCTGTTTTAGCCCTGCTGACCTTCATTCCTCTCCTCTCTAGAGCATATCTCCACCTCTCCAGGGTTTCCTCAACCTGGTCCCTACTCTCACTACAGATCACAATGTCATCAGCAAACATCATAGTCCAAGGGGCCTCCTGTCTGATCTCATCTGTCAACCTGTCCATCACTACTGCAAATAAGAAAGGGCTCAGAGCTGATCCTTGACGTAACCCCACCTCCACCTTAAATGCATTCATCACTCCCACCGCAGACCTCACCACTGTCACACTACCCTCGTACATATCCTGTACCACTCTTACATACTTCTCTGCCACTCCCGACTTCCTCATACAATACCACAACTCCTCTCCTGGCACCCTGTCATATGCTTTCTCTAAGTCCACAAAGACACAATGCAACTCCTTCTGACCTTCTCTGTATTTCTCCAACAACACTCTCAGAGCAAACATTGCATCTGTAGTGCTCTTATTACTGATATTTATTTTTAATGTTAAGTTCCTCAGTATGTTATTAACTCCCAAGATAGGAATGACCCATTCATTAGACTCAAATCACTGAACCAAGAATTCTGGAAAAAATACATTAACAAACATTGTAACATATATGAACATTGTAACATTTATGAACATTGTAACATATATGGTCATTAACATAAGTATTGTTTCAGTACTTGTTGACTACCTTAACTTTACAGGTAACCTACATTTGAAGTGTATTTTTCCTGAGGCATTGGTTTATTTACACTAAAATGAATATCAGTGTGCCACAAATTATCAATCCCTGCTAACTGCAATAAAAAGCAAAATGTCTTCTCAATGTGACACAAATTTAAAACAGAAGCCATAGATATTGTATAATGATTTGTACTGTATAACCAAGTTTATTTATTTCTGTGGACCTGCTTTGTAAAAAAACTGTCCATCTGGAGGTCATATCTTCATGCTGTTTTCCTGTTTGTTGATTAAGACTTCACTTCAGATTTTTTGTAGTCTCTCTGCCTGATGCTTCATTGGTTTCTGTAGCAAAATGAAACTGAATTTCCAGATGGTAGCTGAATTTCAGGCTTGATATTTTCCAAGCTATAAACAATGGAACTCCTGTAATCACACAGTATTATTAAGACTTGTTGCTTCTAAGAAGGTATGTTCATTCTTTTCCCTTCATTCTGACTATCCCAATGGTTTTGTTCATGCTCCCTATGACGTTTTGTATCATGCCATTTTCCCTTAGACCCTTTAGACCATAGTGATTTAATATCCTTGTGTTATATCCTAAGAGTTTCAGAATAGTGACTAAATTGGATATTGATAGATGGTCATCCATGGTCTAGCTTAGCTTCTTCTGGTATTCCAGACATAGAATAATTTTGTGCATCACTGGAATAACTGTAGCTTCTACAGTCTCTGCAACAGGGAACCAGGAATACCTATCTGACATGACTAGTATGTATTCAGAATTACTTATAAGATTTTAGAAATCAGTGCTGATTTCCTTTCATGGGATTTTTGTTTGTTTGTTTGTTTGTTTGTTTGTTGGAACTGTAATAACTACAGGAGTTTATATTCAGTCCTGGCAGCATTGAACTGGAATAGCATGCAATTTCATTGTCATTTCAGGGACCTATATCTTCTCCATTAAAATAGTCTATGCCTTAAGTATGACTAAATGTGTTTTATGAGCTATACCTGTCACTTTTCTGTTCAGTAAAGTTGGAATGATCAGTCTGGCACATGTTGATGCATGTCACCAAGACAGGAACATTGCAGGCAGCTCCTTGGACACAGGGCTGTGCATGGGACAATATGATAAACATGAAAACAGCCAAAAAGGTCAGGAATGTAAAATGCAGATGCATGTGCAGTAATACAACTACAGAAGTTGCATTGAAGGAATTGCTACAGAGGTGCTGTACAAAGGTTTTCATAGATGATGAGGATGCATTAATACACAATGTGTAACATGGACAGTGTGTGTGCAGGTAAAACAAGAATGTATATGGGAAGTCTGGGCAGGTAATATGGCAATTGTACAGCATTAGCTGTGCCCAATGATTGTAGGTTGTGCAAGACACTAATGCTGCATGGTTGGCATGACAGAGGAGTATGGATACATGGTCAGGACCCATGGAAGACAAATGTTTGGCATATATACGCTCACATATACACATGAAGACAGTCCGTTATATATGTATAGTGATGGTGATGGGGCAGAACAGGCCATATAAGGTTGGGTGTTGCTGACACAAAAGCCACACTTACTGTGGGGTAGTCATGCAATATATAGACAAGGGAAGAATGATTCTGAAGTCAGGAGTGTGCAAGGGATGCCATGGTGAGTGCTACAGGTGCAGTGAATGGAAGGTGGCAGTATGACATGGGAAGAAATAGGCATATATACAAGTACATAAGTGCACATCACTGGGCAGAAGTAGTCTATTAGCCATCTTCAACAGCTGGACAACATGTACCCATATGTAACATGCAAACCAGGGGATATATTTGAAGTGGTTCCTGTCACCATTGCAGCATAGACATGCATAGTAATACCATACATGAAATCATACAGCAATGTAGCAGAATACAATGTGCATAATAAGTGACAGTTATTCAAGTTTGCTGCTTAATACAATACAAAACAATGCACCGAGACCAGGTATGGGATTGCCCAGGCAGCAAAGAAGGCCAAATTAGGACTTTGACTACACTTCATAAGAACCCCACCGGTGAGGTAGACATCACAGGAAAGCCACCACAACAGTAGAAATGTGATGAAACAGCAGAAATTGGTAACTGAGGGATGACAACATCAAGCAATATGGCATAGTCTACATACAGCACAGTGTGATATTTACTAGGCACTCAGCAAATGTACCAATCAGCCAGTCAAGCAGCATGGGAATGTGGTCACATGTTTCCCACAATGGTAAGACAGCAGTACAACATGCCCTGTCAAATAGTGTAGTTGACATACATTACACAAGCGCAGTGCAATGATGTGAAGTGCCATGTAATAACAGGTAGACAACAAATGCCCACATGTGCGATAATGCATGTACATCACATGAAACAGTGAAAGCCACCCCATTACATGTTACACAATGGTCTCTCTAATGGACATAGGCAGCCCGTAAATGGCTCATCTCTGAGGCCCCTGCTTGTAAATGTTTTATCTCATAAACCCATACTTACACTTATCAAGGGTACTACAACTTGTCAAAGATTGGGGATGCATATCTAGGCTTAAAAATGTCCCTTGTGGTCATTAGCTTAGTACACATGAACCTATGAACCTATGACATGATCTACACATCTACACATGCAATTACATCAGAAATGAGGACAGCATGAAACAGGCAAGCATAACTCAAGCATACAGGGTTAGTCTATGCAGGGTGTCTCGTTGGAGAGACACATCCATTTTGAAGACATGTACAGAGCACTATGCTGAAGCATTGATGTGGTCACTGGACCATATGACTTTCTAGGAGGCCACGGTGCTGAGGTCCTATTTGGTGTCCAGAAGTGATGCACTCAGCAGTATGTCTGTACTTCTCTACATCCATGTTCAAAGCCTGAATGGAGAATAACACAGCACAAAACAGTAAGTTACTGCAATGTTGGATGATATACTAAATAGAGGCAGCATAGAATGGAGGAGGTACTTGCAGGGAAAAATAACGTGCACATGCAGGCAAACAAAACAGTCATGTACACCCAGTTTTGAGTAAAGGCAGGGTCAGCCTGAGTTCATCACCATGTGGGAAGACATTTGTCATATGACCATAGGCAATGCAGGACCTGCCACAGAACAATGATCATGCATCCAAATCAGTTACAGTGTGACAGCAGTAGAAAGTCACAAAGTGGAGTAGATGTACACATGCAAAAAAAGGAGCACCACAATACTGGGAAAGTACAGGGGGGCTATAAACAACAGCACAAAACATGTGTCATGCCCCTGTAGAACCAAAGATAACATCTATAGTGACATGTGGCAGTGGGCATTGTCAAGTATGGCCAAAACAATCCAGAGTGCAGTATGCATATGGTACTCCCACAGTAAAATTGCATTGTAATACATACAGATGTAACATTACATCAACTACATGGTCCAATACAATTTAAAAGCAATGTCCACATTACAGTGGGCCACACTGAGCATACTGCAGTGTTATTTCAAGGGTGCCATAGCATCAGACACATGTGTGAGATATGAAAGTGTCTCTCCACTGGGTGCTGAAGAGGCAGAGGTAGAGACAACAGTCTGAATCATATACATATGTCATTACACTAATATGACTGCAACAATGATAATCAGTCCATAAAAGGTTGGAGAATGTCATAAAGACAAAAGGCAGACTGAGATGGGTATGGTAACACACACACATTACTTACTCACAAGAGGGATCCTCCTGGTGAGACCAAACATTCTTGATAAGGTCAGCAAGTACAATGGTGAAGGCCTGGAGCATCACATTCACCATCTCCCAGAACATATAATCGGACAAGGTCCACATCTTCTCTTGGAAGACCATGGGCCACCTGGCACATCTAGTCCTCTGAGAATGGCTATGGTACGGTCAGCATACCTCTCAACTGTACAGATTTTCACAGAATGTCCAGATTTTTACCTCATATTTTTGGTGTGTTCCTCCTAAAATCTGTACCTTTCTGAAGTCATTAAAAGTCACTAAATAATAACAAATATTTGAGTTTAAGACTCCACATCCTTCAGAAAATTCATGATAATACAAAACCTATTATTCTATCAATTTTCTAAGTTTGTAAGAGCAATATTTAAAGTATGTCCCTATTTGTCCCCTCATCATTTTAGGCTTTGTCGAGATTTTTTGCTCTAAGAGGCTGAGAGGTTTGATGGTCAGCCATGATGTTCTATGATGTGGGTGGTGTAGATGGATCTGGATCCTCAATGTCCCCCATTATGGCCCTCAGTGGAGGATCCTCATTATTGCCTGGCTCTCCTGATAGTTTGTCTGTCCTCCTATGAGAATTCTGCACACAGACATGTAAAGTTAGCAGAACACATGATAGTATGGGTTTCTATTAGATGACCAAAGATGCATTCTTTCGAATGCGTCTTGGTCGAACTTGAAAAGAGGAAAAGGCAAAATGAAGAAGCGGCATATAAGTGAATTCTTCCCCTGGGAAAGAAATTGCTTGGCCACGTCCATTACATTGCTGTTTTCATCACTGTAGTGCGATCTCGGAGTTGGTATATTTAAGTAGGGGGTTGTGGGGGCAAAGCTCCCCACTTTATGTTATGTTTTAAGTGTTTTTTTTTTTTGGAACAGCGTTTTTTTTCCCCTTGGAAAAAAATCGCTGTTCTAAGTGTTTGAGTTTGTAAGTTTTCACTTACATGGGGTCAATAAATTATCGTTTGCTTTTTTAAGCATTCAATGATTTAATATAGACCTGATAGTATCATACACAGAATATCAACAAAAGCATTGTATAGCTGTGCAACTCTAATAGTACTACACCATATGCCATCAGAGAAGTGGCATATGCATGGCAATAGATAACATGTATGTGAACTTTGTGATAAACATGGTTGCCAATATCATAGCTATGCCAGACTAGATAGTGACTTAGACAATATCTAAGTGAATAAAGAGTAAACTACAACACAGGGCTGCCAGCACACAGCCACTACAATTATACCAGAAGAGCAGCTAATGTGGAGGAAACATACAAACATGGCACATCAATTCAATGTGCAGTGATGTCTCCATACAGTGCAACAGTGACTCCATAGTATATCATACCTTTAAACACACAAGGCACATTAAAATAAAAACCTTGTGTACAGGAACGTGAGGGCTTGTAAAACTCAACACTGCTTGTTCGCAAAGTCACAAAAATACTGCATTCCTCTGCAGACACCAGCAAGTAGTACTAAGCAGCAATGGCAAATAAAAAGCAAAACCAGAAAGCAGTCCACAACATCCAAAACGATAAAAAACCTTCTTTATTGCATGCAGTAGTAAGCGCTTTCACCAGAATGGCTTCCTCAGACTGTGCAAGGCACATTAGTCTATGACAAACCAAATGTATGCACTAGACACATATGCTTTGTGTGACACATCAAGTGAGATTCATCATATTGGAGACTGCAATGTACATCTAAGCAGCATATGATGTGCCCTGATGATGACATAATTTGGCAGCACATGGGGGACCCCACACTGACACAGCAGCATGATGGCCATGCTGGATTACTGTCATTACAGTGAAGGTGTTCCACATGCCAATGACAGCAATGATGACAGACAGATACAAAGACAATCAACAAACAAGTCTACAATGTGGGAAGCTAATGAGATATTATTAGCCATCTTTGGCAGGTGTCGTTACTTTAATGCACTGGGGCAATATCAGCAGGTGTGCATTGTAGGTTCAGCAGTCTGCTGAAAAACTGGCAGAAGGCAGTCTACACATCATATATTCTTGCAGAAGCCATCTCAGAGGTGGTTTGTGTGATTTGTCAGAAAGTCACAGGTTGGCAATAGATGATATACATTGTTGTTTTGTAGAAGCAAGTATATGTCATGTACATGTTTGTTTTGTAGATCCATATACATGGCATGTACCAAATAATGCCAGATCTCAAAACTGCACAACAAAAATGAGCAATGCATATGTAATTGGTCATGTGTGTCCAAAAGAATGAAGCAGCATTACAAAAAATATGTAAAGCCACCATAATATGACAGGCACAGGGGCATATAAAATAATGTCAGTACAATAATATACAGTACAATAGTTACCACTGATGTGCATATGCAGATACTGGTGGTAAAGAAATGTGAAAAGTGGTGATGCAGTAGCATAATGTCCATGTTCTGGTAGGACTTTGTCAATTGCCATGTTGAACATGTACACTGTGCACACTGTACACTGAACATTGTAAAATGTCTGGAAATGCCAGAAGAAGGGGTGGCATATATTACATGATCAGTGTGATGTACATACCATGACAATCATTTGGTTGTGACAGTGGAGTGTATCACAATAGGTGTGGACAGATTATGCTGTTACACAGTGTAAATGGGTACTGATTAGGTGCACATAGAATGTCAATGCCACTACATTAGCATAGCAGTCATGTTTTAGTTGTATGCATTTCCATGAGAAAGCAGCCACCATGTGCTTTGATACGGCATTTTTACTATATGTATCAACCTGTGTGTGACTCAGTATTTAGCTCTCTATCATGTGGCCACAATCAGCATAGCAGAAATGTCCTAACTCAGCCTGCTGCACAAACACAAATGAACCAGCCATGGTGGGGAACATATGCTGTCACGTTGACAGAAAAATGCAATCTGACACACACACACACACACACACACACACACACACACACACACACACACACACACACACACACACACACACACACACACACACTCTACAGGCCAGAATGCACACATGTGAGATACTATGTGGGTTGTATGCCCCACATATCACTAACTTGCATCACAAATGCATAGCAGTGAAGGCACTGTGCATGGCACAGTGGATATTGTGGTATCTGACATCATGTATGCTTACCAAACTCTGCAGTTTGATGGCCCACAGATATGACATCCCACCTACATATAAAATGAAACACATATTAAACAGCACACAAGACACTTTGTGCATATATGCCTGTGGCTGTCTGGCTTAAACTGGAATTGAGGAGAGTTGTACCACAGATATGCTCTGATCAGTATAAGAATATTACACATGCTCCATTGGAGCCTATGTTCAGCATATGTTATAGGACAAAGTTTCCTATGCACCCATCTGTACAAATGTACAGCTCCATATCTCAGATGTGGATAAGTTGGAAAATGTTTAATATCACTATGTGGTAGTTTTAAATTGCAGGGTTTGCATTCTAAATTGGCCTATCTTGGATGTCATGTGTTGTGACAGGCAACATGACTGAGTAATGCATCATGCACTGCAAAGGCAACACACATAGATGTCAATGTGCTGGGTACCTGAAGGCACATCTGTAGATCTGTGCCTCTCTTAAACATATGGTAGCATACATGGCATAAAAAGGATGCACACCATCAGAGCATGGAGATAGAGAACACAAAGATCATAGGAATGGGTGTGATTATACTTCCCAACATATGCAAAGCTGTAGCTGAGGCAATTAATACATTGGGCAATCCCTTGTACGGCACCATCTACCCGCAAAGTTAAAGAGCAAAAAATAAGTTCTCAATACTTCAGGACAAAATAAATCATTCAGGTCATCTAGTCAAAGAGTTGCTAACTGTAACAAGGAACAGTACTGATTCCTTTATACAAGTGTGTTCAGAAAATAAAAGCAGGCAGGTTTCTAAATCCTTTAACCCGCATCAGGAACTTGTAGAGAATGATAAGCACTTCATCTAGAGGATACAAATATCTAAAAACTACAAATAATGCTGATAATATTAAAAACAACAAAAAGTAGGCAGTTAGATCCTTAAAAACATTAGAAATCCTCAGCTGCTTCTACACAAGCTTTCAGAGGAAATAAAAAGGGCTCCAAACATAATGCAAGATTAATATAATTTAAATTATTCAAACAAAACACTCACTTCAGAACAATCAAGTAATTACTTTCCCCAAAACACCTCCAATTGCATTCAGTATTTAGACAAAAAGGTTTTAAAAAAAACATATTTAAGGATATAGATCATGTGAGCAATAACAAACTCTTGACATCTTCACCACCTCTCTTTTAATATAACATGATCTCAGACAGCCACAGATAAACCCTCACTTACACTAGAATGAAAGTCAGCAAACTAAGCTGCAATGGGACTCTCCATTTTCTTATTTTTGATGTTGCTAATATATTTTTGCAATCTTTTTTTGAAACATATGTCTGTCTTCTCAGTATAATACAGGTTACATAGACACTTTAAATCATAAATAACACCTCCAGTACAGTATGCGTATTAATTTCTCATATAAAATGTTATCTTTTTTATAAAATAAAACACATTAACTATGCATGTACATGCATTACATTCTCCATAGGGTGAAGCTGCACTCTGGGAAGTAATTTCAACCACAGCAGTCTTAATATACCTAATAAAACAGATGTGTATCAGCATGTCACAAATACTCATACCTTTTATAAGATGCTTTAGTTATAAACTGTAACTTCTGCTTAAAGAAAACTTCACCCCAAGGGAAACAAAATTTATCACTTCTTACATTATATACTGTCACAAAAAAAATAACATTATTATTTTTATATTAAATCTTCTCGGCCATAAAATAATTTCCTTAAACCATTTTGAGAAGACTAATAACTTTTATATATGATTTACACACATTATCAAAAGCATAACCACTTGTGTAGAGATGTAATTCATTCTATGGCTTTGCAAATAAGACCAGTCAGACTACTGGGTCTGTAGTTTCCTGTATCTGTTGAAGGTCCTCCCTTATGAAGGGGGATGACTGTCTCAGTACTTCTTTCTTGTGATGCAATGCTTGTTTTAAGATTATAGTAAATTGTGACTCCTGGGGTCTTGATAAGTCATATTTTACATTGTTCAGGAGGCATCCCAGGATGTTATTTGGGATTAATGAGGCCATATTCCTGGCATTAGCAAGCACAGCCAGGATATGGTCCATAGTTATAGTTGGAGGGGTTATGTTTGAGGATGCTTCTTAGGGGATGTTTGGGGATGAGAGGATGCAGTAAAGGTGGAATAACAGATTTGCTGTATCACCATCCATGGTGAATGTGGTACCATTAATCACCAGTTTATCACGTTGCTTTGTGCTGCCCTTGAGGTTTCTAAAATAGATGAAGAAGGTCTTATGGTTGTTTTACCTGAGATGCTATCTTAACCTCAGAGTTGGCTATCCTTGACCTAATTAGCCTTCTTAACTGCCTATTTTGTTTGATGAGATAATTTATGTTTATGGGAATTACCACCCCTGATTTTTGCCATAATTTTTTTTCCTTTTATTGCATATCCTATTTAATTGGGGACACCACCAGGGAATTTTATTTTTGGGGATATTTCTTGGCTTACTTCTGGAAGGAAAAGTACCCTCTGTGTACACATTGACATGATTGTACAGAGTTTGAGATCATTCAGCATAGGCTGCTGTGTTCTCAGGGTTTTGAGGGGGCAATGACAAACCATTACTTAATAAAACATAATTTGCCTTGGAATACTTCCTAATTATTACTGGTTTTACTGAGGTTATGGAGTTGATTTTGAATTATAAGACAAAGGAGACCTACAGACACTGGAACCATCCCAGTTTAGCTTTGTCAAAGGAAGGCCATGCTTACTGAACTTGGCAGATGTGACTGTCCCAACTCCAGGCCAGTAATCAAGGAACCTCAATTCTCACCACTGACACCAGTGAGGGATGGCCACTAGGAACAAAAATGTATAAACACAGTATTTTCAGATGCAGCTCTCTGCACCAAGTACAATTTCCCTTATAGGTTCATAGGTTCATAGGTAGGTACTAGGCTATTGACCCTTGGGCCTATATAAGCATGGCCAAAAGGTACCTGGCTTTCGCCACCCAAGAAAATGATTTTCCTGTGCCACTGTCGAGCAGAGCCACAGAAGTGATCCCCGGGCTGAATTTCCTATCTCCCATCCAATCATCAAGATTTTTCTTGAAGAGTGCTAATGAGGAGCTTTGTTTGATATAGATAGGTAGTTTGTTTCAGAGTATGGGAAGTCTCTGGGACAGGAATCTATCCCTCTAGCATGTTCTGTTTATTGTGGTGACAAGGTTTAGGTCCCTAGAGCGTGTAGCTCAGAGGGATTGGGATTTTTTTTTTAAGTGGAGCATGTGCAACAGCTCTGAGTTTGACATAGCTTTGTATGTTAGGCAGAGATCACCTCTGAGTAGGCGATATGTGACCGAGTAAAGCTGGAGTTTTTTGAGACAGTCTGCGTACGGCATCTGTTTGAGTCCAGTAATCCTCTTTGTGAGGTATTTCTGTGGCCTTTCCAGTTGTTGTAGATGTCTTGTGAGGTACATACCAAAAGGCGTGTTGTACTCTATAATGGGTCTAATGAGTGACATTTAGTGGGGAACAATGACCTCTTTTTTCCTGGATGAGAAACCTTTTGTGATGAGTTGTGTCACGTAGAAAGATTTCCTGACTACTGTGGTGATGTGATTATCAAAGGAGAGACTATTGTCCACGTGTGTCCCAAGGTCTCTTATCACACTTTCGGTGTTAAGTAGACTACCGCCTATGTGGTAGTTCATGGCTACAGAGTTTTTACCAAAAGGGATGACAATACACTTTTTACAATTGAGCTTGAGGCCATGGCTTTGACACCAGACATCTGTCTCAGTGAGGCCCTTTTGTAGGATGTCCACATCATTAGGAGTTTTTATTATGGCTCCTAGTTTGCAGTCATCTGCCAACTTCATTAGCCAAAGACCATCTGTGTTAGCCTGTACTTCAGAGAAGTAGATACCAAACAGGAGAGGACCCAGGACTGAACCCTTAAAGAAGTTTAAAGAAGTTTAAGTTAGAAGCACAGAGACAGCACACTCTTGACCTGGGGCTGGACTCTCTGTCTCTGTCTCTGTCTCTCTATCTCTCTCTCTCTCTCTCTCCAGGCCC
The DNA here is from genome assembly GCF_019279795.1 of Protopterus annectens. Taxonomy (NCBI): domain Eukaryota; kingdom Metazoa; phylum Chordata; order Ceratodontiformes; family Protopteridae; genus Protopterus; species Protopterus annectens. The sequence goes on from NC_056728.1 coordinate 485,592,697, forward strand.
AAAACCAGACCCCACATTGACCACGTTGGAGCTCTGTGTCCCTGTTTCAAGTAGTTGACACACACTTGGATATTTGCTCTTCATATACACACACACACACACACACACACACACACACACACTTTAAAGGTTGGCACAGATTTACCAGTTGTGCCCCCTCTGCCCAGACTATATGGTAACTACACTGCCACCAGTCAGCTACTCTAGAACTCTTATAAGGGTACCCAATTATACTGAGGAAAATTAATACTAATACAAACGGTTGAGTTTGACTAATGCAGCAAGGCTTCCAGCAGCGGCCACAGTGTCAGTAAAATAAGCATAAGTACTCTTAAGATGTTAAAAGTATTCTCTAAAAGACAAAATAACAATGAAATGTATAGAAATATTTAATAATAAATAATAAAATAGAAAAACATGAGAATACCGAACATCTAATTACAATAAACATCAGAGTTTCAGTCACAGGAGATATAAAAAATAGTTTGATAGATTCACACAGATGCAGAAAAACAATACTTAACTAATCTCACTATATTTTCCTGACTTACTAAAGAGTTACTGTTCCCTACTTAAGTCACTTACTACAGCAAGGCAAGATGAGGTGTGGGTTTGTGTGAGATGTGTGAGAGATCTTTCCTGTCAGGTTCCAAAAAACAAAGTGCTGCTGTGAGAGTTCCACAATATCTCTCACTAATATCTAAAAAATCATTTCAGTTCTGGTTATAGAATGGCATTACATCTGGTCACCTGACTCTGGTACAATACACACCTAGAGCTTTGCTAAAATCTGTTGCAGCATCTGAAAGCTATAAAAGAATTTCAAAAACTTCCAACCTTCCAAGGTAGCAATTAGTTCACCCCTAAGGACAATGCAATAAGATTCCTAGTCCTGGGTTTCCCAGACATTTTTGTCTCTGGCTGCAATCATACCTGTAAGATAAAATCTTTATGGCCTAAAACAGCCCATTTAATTTTCAACCTATTTTTCCAAATTAGCTGTACTGAGATTAACCTCTTCCCTTCCAGAATTCTCTGTTAAAACATATACATTTAATCAGTTATAATAATACTGTCTGACATACATGTGTATCTCTTTTCTGTCCAGCAGGACTCACTGTTGATGCATTTTTAATGCAAGCAACTTTACAAGTACATTTTTAACACAAGCATTAGTAAAAATCAGTGTGATAGTCAACTGACATAAAATTCTTTACAAAATACCAGCTACACATGTACTGCCCTACTCTCCCTGGCACAGAGGTAATTACTTCATGTCATCACAGTGAACTTCTTGAAATGGTTACTAAGGTAATGGATGATGGAAAAGCAGTGCATACTGCCTACCAAAATCTGGCCAAAGCATTTGATATAATAACTCACTCAGGCATTGTAAACATATGGAACTAGGCATAAACCCATTTATAACATCCTGGATAGCTAACTGGCTCACAGGTAGGACCTAAGAGGTTAGGAACACTGAGACCAGCTCCATAAAGAGTCTAGTTACCAGTGGAGTCCCTCAGGGCTCTGTGTTGGGCCCACTCCTCTTTGGCCTCTACTTCTTGGAAGTCAAAGCCATTGTTAGAGGCCTCTGGCAACCACGTTTGCAGATGATTGCAAACTGAAAGCAGTCATTGAATTCTTCCAAGACAAGAACACACTTCAGAAAGGTCTAACACAAACAACTGCTTGGTACCAAAGCCATGAATTAAAACTACATGCCAAGTAATGCATTATAGTACCTTTTGGGAACTCTCTGGTATGTACCTTACTAGACAAATACAGCAACTGGAACGTTCAGAAAGGTTCCTTAAAAAAAGAATACAGGGAGTAAACACAATTACCTACATTAATCACCTCAAAGTGGTGTCTCTTTTATTCAGTATCATACACATTTCTAAGAGGTGATCACTGTCTGGCATACAAGGCATTCTTGGACCCTGTTTTGATAATCTGTTTGCACATCTGCTAAACAAACAGCATCAGAACTACTAGATAAAAAGTCAAAAATTTTGCTTGTGACTTAAATAGGATATGTTGGAGAGACAGGCTCCCCATCAATGTGAAGCAGACTTCCTCCCTAACTATATTTAAGTGCAACTTGGCCCAGTAGATGGGTAATCAGAAATTCACCCCTGGTCTGGTGGCCATGTCTCTGGACAGAGGCAATCAGTAAATCACTCCCTATATGAATCAAATTTGTGATAAACATTTGGGTTGCATAGATTATAATGGTCCTAGTGGTTGTTAGCCTGGTCAAGGGAGCATTGTTTCCCCCTGCTCCACAGCTTGAGAAAGCAGGAACCTTGGCTGCTACCTCATAAGATAAACATTTTTCCCCTGAACAGGGGGAACAGTCATAGCATCCCATCCTGAGCAGCTTGAGGTTGACAGCCTGGAGGATTTAATCCTTTCCTCTCAATGGCCATTTTGGATAAGGATGTCTTGGCCATTCTGAAAGAGGCCAACAAAAAAGTACTAGAAAATCATACATATCAAAATGAAAAGAAAATAGTCTGGGGCTGCTCCAAAGGTCAGCTACCACTTCCAGCAAAACTTCCTCTGCTGCTAACCTTTTTAAAACAACTATTTGGCTTTGGTCTTTCTCATTCTAAATCAAAATTAATGCATCAACCATCCCTGCCTGCCTCCTTATGCAAAATCCTCTTTTTTTCTAATCCCATTTTGATAAAATATTTGAAGAACATCATTCATCTCAGTCCTCCCAGGAGCTCCCCCCATCTCAGTTTTGTTTTGGAGAAGCTTAACTTGCCACCCTTGTATCTTGTGCATGGGAGGTGAAGACCTTAACAGTTTGGCATAATGCTTAAGGTCTTTGCCTCCTATGCACAAGGTACAGGGTTTGACCCTGACCTCTGATCAGAGCTTGTTTGGAGTTTGCATGTTCTCGCTGTGACTCTGTGGGATTCCTACCACCTCCAAAAAACATGCTGAGTGTTTCTATCTCAACCTCCCCAATGAATGGGATTGTGGGCAACAGTACAGACTCTACATGTTGCCCTATGGGGGAGAGTTGTATAGACCCACCGGCTTGGGCATCTACTGTAGTGTGCAGTATCTTCAACATAGGAGTACATGGATCAACTTCTGCACATCGAGGCAGGGCTAGCCACTCAATGGTGTAAAATACATCTCTAGGCGATTCAATCATGTTGACTAATGTTACCAAATAAGCATGGGTATTTGCTGGTGATAAGTGGGTTGAGGACCTAGATTACTTTGATGTAAGCCAGGACCTTCACTAACAGTGGGAGGGATGGATGTCTCTCTATTGGCCAGTGTGTGCCCACCATAAAGCCCAGCAGCTCTTCTCAATAAGCTACTGGATAGCCAGTATCCAGTTAACCAGCCTGGAAGATCTCTGTGCAACAAAAGCTGGACATAAGTCCAATCAACTTACCAAATATGAACTATAAATTGCTACACTCAATAATGTAGGTTCACTGACAGCATGGAGCTTGGAAGTGGATGACATGAAGGTAAGGAGGAGGCTGGACATTCTATGCATCCAAGAGACAAGATGGAAGGGCAGTACAGCAAAGCCACTTGGCTTGGAAACAAAATTCTACTACTCTGGAGGAGGACAGGCTAGAAATTGTGTGGGAATTGTGATTCTGGTGAGAGAGAGGCTTCAGGAGCCAATGAGGGATATCATCAGAATTAGTGACAGACTCATGGCAATCAGACTCAAGTCTAACGATAGAACAGTATTCATAATCTCAGCCTATGTCCCACAGGAAGGTTGAGATAGTGAAGAGAGGAGTACACTCTGACAGCAATTGCAGGACCTACTACATAAAGCAGAACAACAGCAACTGATGTTAATAATGGGTGAATTGAATGCACATATTGGGACAGACAGGAAATTATATCAGGACTGCCAAAATCCACATGGGTGGGGCAACAGAAGCCATTCTAGACTTATGTCTGGCAAATGGCTTGATGGTAGCCAACACATGGTTCGGAAAGAGAGACAGTCACAAGATCACATACAAGAGTGGCCAATGTGCAACTCATTTAGACTTCCTCCTAGTAAGGAAAGGGCACTGAGGTGGAATCAGTGATTGCAAAGTCATCCACAGTGAAAGAGTTGCTCCACAGCACAAACCATTAGTTGCTACCATCAGCTGCAAGAAGTGGTCAAAGAAGGCTCTAAGGTCCACAGAGACCAGGCTGAAGACCTGAACATACATCTCAACTGTCCAGATTTTTGCCTCATATTTTTGACTGTTCCATACAAAATTTGTGGCTTTCTGATGAATCACTGTGGATTGAACTTACTAAATAATGACATACAATAGGTTTCAGATTTCATATCCTTCAGAAAATGCACACTAACACAAATTCTGTTATTCTAAAACTTTTTAAGTTTACAAAAGCAATATTTAATATATGTTCCTATTTTGGGAGTATTTATACTAGAGTATGTAACAAACAGTTTCTTGTCCAAGTCACTTTTATCAAATTTTGGACGGAAAACTTATTTTACTGCTTGCTATGATTCAAGTGTTTTGATTGGAGAATTTTTGGCACTTTTTTAACTGAACTCCTCTGAAGGCTTGGGCTGAGGTGCCAGAAGATTAATAAAGAACATACATCTTCCTCACTAAAAAAAAGCCCAGGGCAACCACCAGCTTTGGTCAACCCTTAAAATACCTGTGCGCATATGTGAATATAACATTTGGCCTGTGCAGTGTAAATGACACACATTAGTCAGTGCCCCAGTAGGCAGGCACAGGGCTGTGTCTGAAACATACCTCTAAGCCTGCAAGTGCAAGAAATCAGGATAAAGCTAAAAATAATGGGGGGGGGGGGGCAAAGGCCCCAAATCAGAGACTGATTTTAAATATTGCTCTAATAAACATAGAAAGTTGCTAGAATAATAGATTTTGCATTAGCGCATATTTTCTGAAGGAAATGATGTCTGAAATGCAAACGTATTTCATTATTTATTGACTTAAAACCTCAATGACTTTCCAGAAAATTACAAATTTTATGAGGAACAGGCAAAACTCTGGACATACTGCAAAAGTCTGGACAGTTGAGAGGTTTGGTCCAAAACATGCAGTCTATTCACACTATTGGCCTTTTGTCAACAACAGGGACATCACAGAGCAAAACACACAGTTGTATCACAGAGGATCGCAGGTAGTTTGCAACTAACATGATACCCCCAAAAAGATATCTGCCATATTGAACAAACTGATTAACCCACAGGCATAAGTGTCTTGTACACATTACCAGTACCATTGTCCATGAGGGTCTAATATGCATTCTGAAATGGGTCAACATTATGGAGTTGCTTGCATCACCAGTGAATCAGGTTTGAATATTGAGGGAGACTGCAAGATACTATTATCTCCTCGCTTACTTTTGGAAGCTGCTCTTGCATCCCAATAGACACGTAAACCAGATGTACTACACCTAACTAGCCATGCAGCTATGTTACACAGGTAGGGTACATATAATGACACATCTTACCCAACTCATGTAAATTGATAACAACTACAAGATATCTGAGAACAACAGTGTAAGGGCAGTTGTTAGGCACATCCCAACAGAGGGGAAAAAGCCTTACTACCCCACAGTCAACAATGCCATGCCACATATAAAAATTACAGTTGTATAAGTTAACAAAGTGATCCTTTCTATGAAGGTGAACACCATCTGGAATGTTATAGCACCACGTGTGATGAGTCTATGAATCATGTGTGTGTGTGTGTGTGTGTGTGTGTGTGTGTGTGTGTGTGTGTGTGTGTGTGTGTGTGTGTGTCTGTGTGTGTGTGTGTGTGTGTGTGCGCGTGCGTGTGTGTGTGTGTGTGTGTGTGTGTGTGTGTGTGTGTGTGTGTGTGTCTGTGTAACAACATTCTGCAACGTGCTGTAAAAAGAATCACATTTCTGGACATGTCATCAAAGGCTCAAAATGTGCATTATGCAAATCGTAGAGGACATGTGTATAGTACTATCTTATTCCAGAATTTACAGCCATACTGCAGTATATCTGAAGGTATGCATACATCAGGTAAGAGGGTGCATTGGTCAGTAGTTGCACACTTGTATGAGTATTTATTTTTTTCTCTTTATTGACAGGGATAGTCCAATTGGCCAAAGACAATTTTCAGTGAAAGCCAGAGGAGAAAAGCTCCATCACAGGTACATATCTGCTTGCAAATACATTACACCATTTGACATTACACATCTGAATCAGAAGGCTCCCTACTGAAATGACTGGACTTGAAATGCCAAGTACCAACAAGTTGGGGGCCAAAAACAGAGGAGAAGTGTGTCTCTCAAAAACTGTTCTTCACCTTTAAACTTTTTTTGCAGGGGGGGGCAAGCTTCTGCCCCCCCCCCCCTCCCCAAACATAAATATACCTACTCTGAAATTGCCATACCTCACAGAAAAGGGAATATTCTGAGACAGGACAGCTCAGACATAGTATATGTAAATCTGTCCTTTCCGCCATTCAGTTTCCCTATTTCAGGACTTACTGTAGTGGGTCCCAGCATTTCAAGTACTTACAAAGTATGAACATCATTAAATTTACAATACACATTTACAGTTCAGGAGAGATGCATTCACTGTAATAAAACTGAGAAAGTACTGTTCCCAGTGATAGCATACTTGAGTTGTTGGTGTGTTGGAATATTGTGTTGAATAACGTAAATTATCAGCATAGAAGTTTGTTTCAGTAGAAAAACATAGTGTAGATTTAGTTATTTAGCCATAAAGCCTTAGCAGTGTGTTGTGTGTCTTGAGATTAATGTATCTTGAAATTAGGATGTGTTAATCTTGTTGAAGAGGTAGACATATAGGGTAAGGGGAGGAAAATTTGAGTTTTCTGGAAGAAGAGAATAGGTCTAAGATTCTAGGTGGAACACTGCAACAGAATAGGTCACTAGAGAGCTAAAAGGGCTAGATGAAAGTGGAACATATTTATGTAGGGCAGTAATGAATAAAGGTTTTTTTTCTGTGAGTTGAATAAGGCTGAGTGACAGAGGAGGATGTGTTAGGGAAAAGGATTACCCTTCCACTCTCTTTCCCCTGGTATCTGGTGGTAGAAGGACATGCTGCTTTTCTGTACATCTTATCAGCCTACTGTTGTCAAATACAATCAAGCACCTGCTGTTTGACATCTAACTACTGTTAAGCCCACCCCCAGTCACCACAGAACAGCCACCACCCTGAAAATGATTTTGCCTTGTTCAAGCAACTCTAAATCAGCCTGTTATCCACTGTATATACTTGGCCTTTCCTGCCTGATGTATACTATACTGTTATAGCAAGACATATTAGAATCCCGGCTACGACATACTGCTGTCAGATCCAGCCCCCCTTACCCTTCTTTCTCTAATCACTGTGTCATTCTGGTCTTTCTGCTAGTACTATTTTCCCCTGCACTCCTTGTCTGCTGCAATAACCCACATTTTACTTTCCCCCCCTCAGACTTGCATGCTGTTCTTCATTCTCACAAAGGTTCCCTACTAAGACATCTATCCTTAAGGCTAAATACGAACCTGATTGTCTAACAATCTGTTCTACAACAAGCCTTCTTTTCCCTATAAACTGGACTTACCTGATTCTCTAAGAGAATCTCTCACTGATTGTTTTTGCTCTCAACACTCGCAGCCTAGGGTGCAAGAATAGCCTTATCTCCCACCTCTCTGTTTCCCTGTTAATTATTTCCTCCTCCTTCCTCCCATGTAACCTTGCAGCATTTAAAAGCTCCTATCTGGTGTTTTTGTGCCATTGCCTTTCTATTCTCTTTCCCCTGGTGCTAGAAGGACATGCTGTTTTTCTGTATTCTGTACATCTTATCAGCCTACTGTTGTTAAATGCAATCAAGGTCAGAACAATCTCATGTATAGTGTCTAGTTATTTATATGTTTGTTATAACTTCAGCTTACTTGTAGACTGTTTTATTTTTGCTTCTCCATACTGAGACTGCATTTTTCTGTGTAATGTGTAATGTATACTAAAGATGTGTAAACGTATTGCTTATGTATGATTACTCATCCATCTGCAGTTGTGTTTTATGATATATAATACAGAAATTGCACTGTTTAACTTGTTATTACTACCTAGAACAATTGCCTTCAGTCTTATACTCTGTGCACTTGTTTGTTATACCTGTGAACCAAAGTGCATTTTAGGACTTTAATATTGTGCCTAACAGAATGCATCCAATATAGTTCTTGTGGACGAAATTCCCTATTATTTCCTGTAAGTGTACATGGCTATCCCCAGATTTCTAATCCTATAGTCTCCTAGTTGTGGTGTAGTAGCCTCAGATGAACGTGGTCTGCATAGAGCATGTAATTAACCATTGTTTGTGAGTGGATTACTCACCAATGCTAATTATTCCTTGGCCCCGTTTTTAAAATACATATCCTGTATAGCTGCAGTCTTTGGTCTTAGCTTTCTGATTAGCTAATTAAACTTGTTACCAATGTCTTTTATCGATTCTCCTTTTTTAACTAACTCAGCATTACCTGATTATGGCATAGTAGATGTAGACCATCAAAAGTTTTCATATTAATGTGTGATACGATTGTTGCTCAACCACGGTGAAAATACCCTTGGTAATGTGTACACGGTCGCTACAGTCTATTGGCTGCACTAATAGGGTGGAATTCATGCATGTAAAAGTTGTCATTTCATGAATCTATAACTGCCTTTTTACAAGTTTTTGACTTTTTTACCTTCATCTCTCTCTTCTTTTTCCCTGGAAAATCTTATCTCATCCCATTTCTCTTTCTATACATTATGACTTACGACTGGTAACTATTTCTCTCTCCTCCCCAACACAGTTCTTTCCTCCCTCTTTCTATCCATTTCTATGGCTGCCCAAGTATTTCTGTCTTAGTACTGTAACTATATCTCATTTTCCTCCTTTCTTTCAGGACCTGCTGTTTGACATCCAACTATTGTTAAACTCACTTGATCACCGCAGAACAGCCATTACCCTAAAAATAATTTTACCTTGCTCAAGTAACTCTAAAACAGTTCTCACTGATTGTTTTTGCTCTCAACACTCATGAATAGGGTTTGGCCCCACTCTATTCGCCCCCGCTTACAATCAGGCTGACTCCACTCCCCATACCCTACCCCAATTCCACCCATCCCCTACAAAATTTCCTTTATAGCTAACCTTACATTTTCTCCTCCCCTTTACCCCACCCTATTTCCTGTCCCCTTGACCAATCAAATTCCCAATACTCCACTCATATAAATATAACCATTTCCCTAAAGCTCTACCAATACACTACTCTGCCTCCTTCCACTTCTCCACTAGCAGTTCTCCCTGATCTTGTTCTTACTGCGTCTGCATACAGAAAAATCTGCAACTAGAGAACTCCCATCACTTTCTCCTACTATACTAATCTCTCCCTTACAAACAAGACCCATAGAATGCATACATTCGTCTATCTGTCCCCCCTACTACTTTTGTACTATCTAACTTTCTATGAAAACCAGTCTATAACTACGTACCTATCTACAAGCCACAATCCACCATATACCACCCCATATTCTCTTCACTCTTTCATAAAATGCTCTATAACCTTGCCCAAAATCACTGTTCTTCCAAAAATCAAACTTCATCCACACTCATCAAACTTTACTAAAACTAAAATCAGGCACCTCTGCTACTACCTTACACTATATAACACCCATATCCTGCCAACAACTCTAGTACTATCAGGTGATATCCATCCAAGTCCTGGCCCAACTTCTTCCTCTTCAACCAACAACTCTACTCCCCTACACTCAGGACATCCTATCACTCCTAAAACATATAACTTTTTACTCTATGAATATTAGAAGTGTACTAAATAAAATCAGTGAATTCCATGCCTGGGTGGCAAATCACTTCCTTGATATTATCACCCTTACAGAAACATGGCTAAAACCTCAAATTCCTGATACAGACATTCTCCCTGCTGGATAAAATATACCACGACTTGACTGTCAAAAGAGAAAAGGGGAGGACTGGCTATTGTCTACTCCAACCATTTTACTGTCACACCTCTAATCATAATAAACCTATCCTTTCTGCCTGCTGAAATACTGACTGCTAACTTAAACATAAATAATGTAACTATCACTATGGTAGGAATCTATATTCCTCCAGAGGACAACATCCCCTTACTGCAAAATATTCTTGCATACCTCACACAACACGTACATAATTAAATCATACTACTTGGCAATGTAAACATAAACTGGTTATCCCTCTGATCTCCTAACTCTAGTTTATCTATTAGCTTGCAAGGTTTTAAAAACTTGATCTCTACACCGACCCATGCAAACAAACCCTACAACTCTACATTTCTCCTTGACTGGATATTAGTCTCCAAGTCACTTAAATACCATAACCCTAAAGCCTTACCCGACTCCCTAAGTGATCACTCTCCAGTAAAAGTTCTCAGATTCAGTCCATATTCCCCTAAGCCACACAGATACATTACATGTCGCAACCTATCAAATTTTGACCCACACATTTTAATACCCTCCTCCCTAAAATTAACTAATCTTTCCTAAACTAAATACCACTAGATGAGGCTGTACACTCATTTAACACTACCTTCCTAAATATCCTAAACTCACTTGTATCCATCCACACAGTACAAATAAAATCCAATATATCCCCTTGGTTAACAAACACTACCTGAAAACTGATGGAATCCAGGAACAGAATGTGGAAAAAATGGACAAAAACTAAGCTACCCATACACCTGCAAAAATATAAGGAACTTAGAAATCAGTCCAAAAAAAGACAAAGACAAAAAATAACAACACCCTAACACTGCATAAATCAAATCCTTCCAAATTTTGGCATGCAATTAATCAAATACTCTACCTGGCAACTCCTCATCTTCTATCTCTTGCCCAGCTAATACAGCATAAGAAACTGCAGCCATTTTCAATTCCCACTTCACTGAATCCATCAAGATGTTACCTTCTGACTTTCAAACACTGAAATCTTTTCACACCCTTACCCTACTATAAACTCCACTACAACTTTTTTCCCAAAAATCTGTACCTACTAACTATATTAAATCTCTGCTTTGCAAATGAATGCCCTGCTCTACATCCACTGATAATATTCTGTCTTACTTCCAAGTAGAAGCTAACACTTGCTATTTCTGTGTCTATCCTAATAAATTGCTCCATCTCTGAACCTAAAAATCCCTCTATCTGCAAAGAATTCTACACTCTACCCATACCTAAAGCAGGTAACGCCATAGAAATTGCTAATTTCAGAACTATTGCTATCCTATCACCCCTCTCAAAGATCTTAGAAAAATGCCTACACAAACAAATCATGCAATACTTATTGCAAGAAAATCTACTTACTCCCACACAACATGGCTTTCATCCAAGACACAGTACCACTGCTCCCTTATATCCTTCACCAGCATTATTTCTGTAGCCATAGGTAACAACAAGCTTGTTTCATGTGTGTTCCTTGATCTTTCAAAGTCTTTCGACACAGTCTCCCACCCTCTCCTTCTGAACAAATTAACTAACCTTAACTTCTCTACCTCTACTATTGCTTGGTTTTCTAGCTATCTCTCTAATCGAAAACAATCAGTAATGTTGCTTTCTGCTCTCTCCCCTCTTCTGTCTGTTAATACTGGTGTACCCCAAGGCGCTATTCTAGCTCCATTACCCTTCAATATTTTCACTAACCGACTCTAAACTTCCTGCCTTCAGTCATCACTGGTCCAATATGCTGATTACCCTACACTAATCTCTGTTGTGGACACTCACATAGAACTTCTGTCACTTACTCAGTCTTCCTTCACTTCCGTTGAATCTTGGCTCTCCAAAAAACAGCTTATACTAAACCCTAAAAAAACAATTACTTTTTCTTCCTAAAAACAAACAGCTTTAAATCCCCTTTTTCCACACTTTCTTTAAATAGCACTCCTATCACAGCTGAACCTTCCACTAAACTCTTAGTTGTCATAACTGATGACCAACTAAGATTTGATCTACATGGAAACAATTGTACTAGTAAAACCCATCAAAAACTCGGCCTTCTATACAGAAACAAGAAATTTCTCACCAACAAAGCTAACATATTCCTTGCTCATGCTTGCCTACTTCCAAGCTTATTATATAGATCCCAAATTCTCACTAACATCAACTCATCACTACTAACTAAACTAGAATCTACCTATAACAAGGTAGCTGGATTTGTGGCACACCTACATTATATATCTCACATTGCCTCTCTCTAAAAAAATTTGAACTGGCTTGAATTTACTCATCAGCTTCTCCTCTCCCAGCTTCTAATTATCCATTTCATATTATATCAACCATCATTCTCCCCCTACTTATCTACACTAATCTCCTACTATACTCCTCCTAGGACTCTCAGAAGCTCTGGCCAAAACCTACTACTAATACATAAACCTAAAAACAAAACAGGCTGTAACCTTTATAGCTATAATCCATCCAAATCCTGGAATAAACTTCCACAGGAAATTAGGGTGCTCACTAAAGCTAACAAATTCAAATCTGCCACAAAAGAATACCTGAAATGTCAGTGGACCTGCCACTGTACCCATCCCCCATAATCTGTCAATCTATCCTAGTGTTGTCCATATGCCTGACAGTATTAACGTCAACTTCCATATTACCAATATGCATTGCTCTCACTCTTCTCTCAATCCACTCATATGCCAATTCTCAACACACTTCTATTACCCTTCCTTCTGTATCTTCCTGTGCTACAATAATCCCCAACTAAGCATCTACTAAGCAAATACCTAGGCCACGTACAGTTTAAACTCTGCAATTAGTATAATTTACTGTCTGTATTGACTGTGTTTTTTTACTTATCAACAATCAAAACCTCAGACTATTGTACATATTATATTATGAATGTTTTCTATTTACAAAAACGCATTTTGCTGTGCATATCTGAATGTTTTTTTCTGTACATATCATTAATGCTATATACTTTATTACTGTTATTACCTGTATAAATACTTACTTGTGTTATTTGGAGCTTTTCTCCTCGGGCCTCCACTGAAGAAGGGCTATCAAGCTCAGATGGACAAACCTGATCAACAAATGTAAAATAAATAAAATAAAATAAAAGAGCAAATGTATGTTTATTCAGGTGGGAGTGTAAATGAAAAATGAAAAGTAAGAAACGTAATGTTAGCAAGTGAGATCTAGCCTGGGGAAAAGCAGGACCAAGGTTGAGTATGATATTACTACAGTAATATTCTGAATGTAGGGAGTTTCTGGTCATTCCTATATGTGAAGGGATTGCATTCCAGAGCCCAGAGGCATAACATGAATACCCAGAGTGCCCATATAGCTTGCTAGACTTACTTGCTTAGTGTAGTAATGGCTGCATGGAGTCTTACAGTACAGCCATCTGTACAGAAGGATCATCAGACCCAGGAAAAGTACATACATTACCAGTATAATGACACTCTGACCATGACTGATGTTATGGGATACATGCAGAATTTCAAAGTAAAATGTCACAGCAGAAAGACAGCATGTAGCCGTGCATCATTACGGCCGAAGCAAATATATCCTGACATTACCAGTGCTATCAAACAATACAAGATGATATTAATGACCTTATTGCAAGCAATCTCAAAATGGGCTGCAATAGGATCTGCAGTTATACCTTATTCAAATAAAACATGTTACTTTTACCAGTGCCTTGGTTACATAGCCTTCAGCATCTAATTCATACTAATATATTCAGTGCAGACATGTACAGAATGTGTGCATGAAGAACTGGTCCCTGAAATGTGAAGAAGCCGATCCTCTGGCTGTGGTAATGTGGAGATGTGCCCCATAAGAATCAGGAAAGCTGGGTATCAAGGGTGAGAATCATTATGGGTTACATTCAGATGTTCATCCATTGTATGTCCCGGAGGGTCCCTTCTGATAAAATCAACCACCTTAAAGCCAAATTTATGTGCTGGAAAATTCAACACATGTTTGTATATGGCATTTGTGCTCTTATCCTTTCCAATATCCAACAGGTGTTCATATACCGTCTCTGTGTAAAAGAATTAAAATGGCAAATCGAATTAAATGCGACTAGTTTTCCAGGTATAAAGGAGGGTACCTCTCTAGCTCCTGTTTTAAGATTAAAGCATTACGAATTGTGAGTTCATAGTTTCCTTATGATAATTTGGTTAAGTAAAAACATGTGATCAAGTGGTAGAATGAATGGTATATATGTAGTTTTTGAAGTGATTGTTATTCAGTTTTGAAGAAGGTCTTAGTATAGATCGAAAGCTCTTAACTGAATTTGTGTTTTTATTATTTTAATAAACGTCTGAAGAATGAAGTATTTAGATGGTGGCTTTGTTGCTCCGGTTCATTTTGTGTGTCTTTATAGCATGTTGTCAGCAGCCCACACCACACATGGCACAGATGTTATCGACAGGGAATGAGCATGGATTCACGTGAGGAGCACACTTTCTTGTTGCCATACATGTGACCCACAAATATCAGTAAAATAGTCACAAAGGCAACAGTAGCCACATAATGTCAACCATGACATTGGTGATAGAGTTGTTTCTGTGCAAAGTATTGCATCTGTCAGTATAGTAGGCATAAGCCTACAACACCTTACAACTATAAGCCTACAACACCTTACAACTATCTATAAGGGAGTTAAACAGGGGACATGCAGGGGGACACTATATGCATCTAGTACGTACTCAAGTGGAACTACACATGTCTACAGACCTGCTGTACGCTAGTCAGGCATTTCTATCATATATGGTAGGAGACAGAGCTACAAGTGCATTTACAGAGCATTATAAAACAGCACTGGTGAATAGTTGCTATATAAAACAGCAATAGCAAATAGCTTCACATGTATGCAACAGTGGTATGTGGTTGACATTACAACAGCTTACATTGTGCCATGCTATACTTTTAGAAATTTGCACTCACACTTCCTCCATTGTATTCTTTCCAGACGATATATGTGGCGTATCATGTGTATTTTTTTTTACCTCTCTTGAGCAGGACATGTTGGAAGGGACAATAACATGGCCATTAGTTATAGAGTGGTGGTTTGCATTCACAGTGTTTACATATGCAAAAGCCGTCAGTCAGTTCATTATCCTAGCACTACTCTATTCCAAAATATATACCGTTTACATACCTTACACAATAACAGCACCTTCCTTAAAACCCTGACATCTACGTGTGAACATGTAGTGCTCTTCCTTATCTGTTGCTGTCTGTCAAAACAAAAAGAACAGCTTGATACTCACCATGGAAACAGGGAATCATATGCCAGAGAGCACTGTCATTTTCCAAATCTGTGGATACAGGTGTACAGATCCAATCCTAGCAAGACTACATTGCGTTATGTGTTGCCATGCAACAACACATATATGCACAGGTCAATGGACAATGCCTATCACACAGTCAGTGTCTACCCTGCACATTTACACAGTTGTGTAACATATGTATGATGGATACTGTATCTTTGCACAAATATACCTACTTACAGATACCATGTATGCAAACAAACACACATGCATACATACACACACACAAACACACACACATATGTATGATATGACATATATATATATATATATATATATATATATACACACACACACACACATATATACATACAAATATAGAAAGAGAAAGAGATTATGTGTGCAATATCTATATACCTACATTTATATATCTATACCTATATATATATATATATATATATATATATATATATATATATATATACATATATATGTTTATATATATTTATATATATATATATATATGTATATATATATATACATATATATGTTTATATATATTTATATATATATATATATATATATATATATGTTTATATATATTTATATATATATATATATGTGTGTATAGGCATAAGTAAGTTGATCTAACAAACATTAGATTGAATTACTTATCACTGGCAAAATGACATCAAACTCAAAAAAAGAAAAGTCAATTGTGCACGCTCTGGGTCAGAAAATCCGGTACTTACATATTATCGCAACCACACATTATCAGCATTCAAGGCATTCTCGGCAAAATTCCATTCTCAGTGAAATAACATGCTGCCGAGAATGCTGAGAGTGTGTGGTTGTGAAAATACGGAAACCATACTCTTACTGAAGTAAATCATGTCCTAAAAAAGCGCATGTTCATTTACCTCTTTATACCCAACAGTTTCCCCCAGGACAGGCAACGACACAAAACAGTCATTGGATACAAGCGAATGGTCAATTGTTTGCATAACCCTCAGGCTTCCTTCTACAAAATGTGTAACACTACCTTTTGCAATCTTACAGATAGCTTTCAAATAGCTGTCACCCAATCGGGGACAGATTTACATTTATTTACATTACATGTGTTGACCGGGATAGTCCGAATGGATATGTGTCCATTTTCAGCAGTGGACTATCCAAAAAATAGTCAGGGACAGTTTTAAAATGCTAGTATTATTGACTTTGAGACATTAGCAGAATAAGGGAATGGCCGGAATTGGTACACATTTTCTGAAGTAAAGTAAATCTGTAACTGTAATAATTATGTTCACTATTTATTAAGTCCTCGTTTGATTGACGTGTTTTTTTACTGTACACAGGCGGGAAAGTAATGCTTATTAAAACCACTTGCAGTTTTCTACTTGTCGTTTTCTTTTTATGTTGTGCCCTTCTTTTTTTTTTATAGCCGATATTCCATTTTGAAAAGGTTTGAAGTGTATTGGGCTCTCCTTGTTCGATTGACGTGTTTTCTACTGTACACAGGTGGAAGGGTATGCTTATTAAAACCACTTGCAGTATTCTACTTGCCGTTTTCTTTTTATGCGTTGTCTAAACATGCAGTGAGTAAACTTCTGAAAGATGTGCGGGGGTGAAAAGCACTACAGCATTATGACAACCATGTACTGTCAGCATTCACGGCATTCTCGGAAGCATGTTATTTAACTGAGAATGGAATGTTGCCGAGAATGCCATGAATGCTAACAGTATGTGGTTGCGATAATACGTAAGTACCCAGAATCCCAGGACATGTAAAGGAGAAAAATCTTGTTTATGCAGGGGGAAAATATTCTTGTATCCCACCCCGCATAATTAAATATACCAACTCCAAGACTGCAAGATAATGGGGACGTGAATACTCTTTTCTCTTCTGCAGCAGAAATTTTGTACCAGCTTGTTAATCTGCTGTTTTGGTTGTCATTTGTTGCTGACAAAACAGCGATCAACAACCTGGCTATTTCTTTTATTTGAGGTAACCCATATCTATCTATATATCTATAGATAGATATAGCTCTATATATATATATCTATATATATATATAAATGGATCTAGGATGTTTGCTCAAATGAGCAAACGTCCGAATCCATAACCACCAAACACACTTTAACGAAAGGGCTTTTATCGATAAAGCGCTTTCATTAAAGCATGTTACAAAACCAAAACAGTACACTAATGTTTTAGATGGGGGGCAAAGTCCCCCTGCACCCCCCATGTGGGGGGCTGTGCCCAGCAAACCCTCCAAGACTGCACTACAGTGGGGAAAAGGGAATTTTCCCTTATCTGCACCATAGTACGGCCTCGGCAACAGGCATAATTATGCGAAAGTGCTTCTTCGGTGAAAAGCACTTTCGCGTAAGTATGCCTGGCCGTTTGGGTTTCGGACATTTGCTCATTCGAGCAAACATCCTAGACCCATATATATGTATGTATATATATATATATATATATACACGCTTACAGCTCCAGTATCTGTAATTTTTGTATGGACCACAAATAGATATAGACATCTGTTGATGTGTATGTGTGTTTGTATGTGTGTACATGTGTGTGTCTGTCTGCATGTGTGCACATCTCTATGTGCTTCCATGTGCTTCTATAGGTCATCAGTTGTGGCCATAACCATTTAAAGTTATGTCCACAAGTGAATGTATGACAGGAGGATAGACCACTAAAAATCGGAGGTGGGTGGGTGTGTGTGTGTGTGTGTGTGTGTGTGTGTGTGTGTGTGTGTGTGTGTGTGTGTGTGTGAATTTTCCTGTGCGTATAGATCAGGAGCGTAGTGCTCAGCCGGTACTACACTAACATGTGGATGTGTATTTAAGTTGCAGATGTCCATTACACTAGTAATGAATTGAGACATGAATACATACAAACCATTCTCATGCTAATGGCTCTCATATGGCTGCCACAATTCTACTGAAAGAGGACTTGCCACCTCTATATAGTCCTCCCTACACACACACACACACATGGGATCATGGCTACAAAGAGCTTGAAAAATTGCGCTTCCACTCAGTATTAAAAGTTGTTGGTTTCCTTGGCTTTTAGTGTCATTCTGCATAACATTATCTTTCTTCCACAAGGAAGATTTGTAGCCTGCAAAAAGTATTTTACAGTGTGGACAATATATACACTGACATCTTTTGGTGCTGCTAGGCTTACAAGATTGCCCATTCCAATCAATATCGAAAGTCAACGGTTTTCCTGTCTTCCTGCCTCATTCTCCATAAAATTGTTTATCTTCCAATAGGAGGATATGCAGTAAATATTTATAATATACATATAAATATCTATCTATATATATATATATATATATATATATATATATATATATATATATATATATACACACACACACACACACACACACACATATATATATATATATATATATATATATATATACACACACACACACACACACACACACATATATATATATATATATATATATATATATATACACACACACACACACACACACACACACACACACACACACACACATACACACACGTGTATATAGAAAAATATACGTCAATATATTTTTCACTGTGGAGAATATATATATATATATACTGACACCTTTGTATGCAATTAAGTAAGCTGCTAAAAACATCTGTACCACTGAGCTTGCAGCAAGTGCTGCTGCTAAAGAAAAGGACACTTCACACGCTAAAGTACTACAGGCTTCCTAAAGCCACTATATCTTCATATGTATAGCTTCCTTACCTGTGAGCAGCTTGTCTTCCTTTGAAAAAGTAAGGATTTAAGCCAGCTTCTACTGTTCCTTCCAATGAAAACCATCCGTACTGGACACCCAAGTGCTAATCTAAAAAATCTGCTGTCAGTCATACATCTGTTTGCCTTCCCCATATTGAACTTTGACAAAAGTGCACTCAAGGTACAGCTGCTGAGCTGACTGTTCTGTAACTTTTCTCTATAATTTCCTTGTAATGCTTACTCAGCAGCTGGTTGATGAAAGTGATTGTTTCTGATATTCAGAAACACCCTTGTCTCAGGTTTGTCCCCTTTTTAATTCTTCTGTTTCATCTTGCTTTACTTACCAGACAAGGAATGAGCTAATGAGCTAATGATTGGCTCTTTGAAGGCACATGACATCTGTACTTCCCAAGCTTCTGGGGGATTTCAAACAGCTTTAGGTTACTTTCACATTTACAGTCAGTATATAGTCCCACCCTCAAACAATACAAAATATAGCTGCACAGGGTAAACAAATGTGTTTTATCTTTTTTGCAAACTGAAGGTTGTTTTGTTTGTAGTTCTTACTCTCTTAAACTTAATTTATTGATCTTTGTTTATGCTTGGGATTTATATGAACTTGCTGCATGTACAGACTTGCTTAACATTGAGTAACTTAAAACCTTAAAACATTGTGCATTTGTATTTGCTGTTTGTAAAAACTTGTTAAAAGTTGCAAAGCTTAAATTTGTTTGCACACTGCTCTTAAGGAATAATCTCAGATGTGCTTATTTGTAAATTCTGCTGTTTTC
>NC_056728.1:485625044-485705044 GCF_019279795.1 Protopterus annectens
CTAACTCCAGGGTCACACTACAATGGGGAAAAGGGCATAAACATTTTATTTGCCTAACAGTACTTACATTCAATGAACTGTGAAATAAGTTTTCAGTGATTTGAGCTTTCAGCGATTTGTTATGAGTGTTTTGAAATTCAGTGAAATGAGTTTTCAGTGAATCAAAGTAGACACACACACACACACACACACACACACACACACACACACACACACACACACACACACACACACAAACACACACACACACACACACACATATATATATATATATATATATATATATATATATATATATATATATATATATATATATATATATATATATATACATATATATATATATATAAAATGTGTGTGCCACTTCATTGGACAGTAAAATATCTGAACTCAAGAAAATTGAAGAAACTCCTCAAACCTGACTTCATCAAAAATCAAATTGAAAAAAAAACACAACACAAAAACAGTGTTTTTTTGTAAGGGGGCAAACTCACCTGCACTCCCCAACTCCCGCTAACAATATATACCAACTCCTAAGATTGCTCCACAGCAGAGAAAATGTGAACTCCCTGGTCCTGACTGTTAGTGATTTCACACAGTTAACAAGCCGGCAATGTTGATTTTCAATAAGCTGTGCTGGCTTTTTTTCTGTGAGATGATCCTACAACTCACCCAACTCAGTGAAATGACACCCATATATTTATATACCCACATTCAGATGTTTATATGTATATACATGTATATGTGTGTATGTGTGTATTTGTGTATGTGTGTGACTGTGTATGTGGATGAGGAGGTGATACATAAGTATGGTGTTAAGGAGAGGAATGCAGAAGGTCAGATGGTAGTTGATTTTGCGAAAAGGATGGACATGGCTGTGGTGAATATGTATTTTAAGAAGAGGGAGGAGCATAGGGTGATGTATGAGAGTGGAGAACGATGCACACAGGTGGATTATATCTTGTGCAGGAGGGCCATTCTGAAAGAGATTGGAGACTGCAATGTGGTGACAGGGGAAAGCAAAGTTAGGCAGCATAGGATGGTGGTCTGTAGGATGACATTGGCGATCAAGAAGAAGAGGAGGAGTGTGAGGGCAGTGCCAAGGATCAAATGGTGGAAGTTGAAAAATGATAATTGTAAGGTGGAGTTTAGGGAAGAGTTAAGACAGGCACTGGGTGACAGTGAAGAGTTGCCAGATAGCTGGGCAGCCACAGCAAAAGTGGTAAGAGAGACGGATCGAAAGATGCTTGGTTTGACATCTGGACAGGGAAAGGAGGACAAGTAGACCTGGTGGTGGAATGAGGAAGTACAGGAGAGTATACAAAGGAAGAGATTAGCGAAGAAGTGGAACTGTCAGAGAGATGAAGAAAGTAAACAGAAGTATAAGGAGATGAGGCATATGGTGAAGAGAAAGATGGTGAAGGCTCAGGATAAGGTGTATGGTGAGTTATATGAAAGGTTGGACACTAAGAAGGGAGAAAAGGAACTGTACCGATTGACTAGACAGAGGGACCAAGATGGGAAAGATGTGCAGCAGGTAAGGGTGATAAAAGATAATGAGGGAAATGTACTCACAAGTGAGGAGAGTGTGCTGAGCAGATGGAAAGAGTACTTTGAGGAGAGAGAGAGATGGTTGGATGATGTGGGCGTTAGTGAATCAGGAAGTGCAGTGGACTAGCAAGGAGGAAGCAAGGACAGCTATGAAGAGGATGAAGAATGGAAAGAATGTTGGTCCAGATCACATACCTGTGGAAGCATGGAGGTGTTTAGGAGAGATGGCAGTGGAGTTTTTAACCAGACTGTTTAATGAAATCTTGGAAAGTGAGAGGATGCCTGAGGAGTGGAGAAGAAGTGTTTTGGTACCGATTTTTAAGAATAAGGGTGATGTGCAGAGATGTTGTAACTACAGAGGGATAAAAACTGATCAGTCACAGTATGAATTTATGGAAAAGAGTAGTGGAAGCTAGGTTAAGAAGGGAGGTGATGATTAGTGAGTAGCAGTACAGTTTCATGCCAGGAAAGAGCACTACAGATGCGATGTTTGCTCTGAGGGTGCTGATGGAGAAGCATAGAGAAGGTCAGAAGGAGTTGCATTGTGTCTTTGTGGACTTAGAGAAAGCATATGACAGGGTGCCTAGAGAGGAGTTGTGGTATTGGATGAGGAAGTCAGGAGTGGCAGAGAAGTATGTAAGAGTGGTACAGGATATGTACGAGGGTAGTGTGACAGTGGTGAGGTCTGTGGTAGGAGTAACGGATGCATTCAAGGTGGAGGTGGGATTACATCAAGGATCGGCTCTGAGCCCCTTCTTATTTGCAATGGTGATGGACAGGTTGACTGACAGGATCAGACAGGAATCCCCATGAAGTATGATGTTTGCAGATGACATTGTGATTTGTAGTGTGAGTAGGGAACAGGAGACCCTGGAGAAGTTGAGATGTGCTCTAGAAAGGAGTGGAATGAAGATCAGCAGGACAGAATATATGTGCGTGAATGAGAGGGAGGAAGGAGGAATGGTGAGGATGCAGGGAGTAGAGATGGCAAAGGTGGATAAGTTTAAATATTTGGGATCAACAATGCAGAATAATGGTGAGCTTGGAAGAGAGATGAAGAAGAGGGTGGATGCAGGGCGGAATGGGTGGAAAAGTGTGTCAGGAGTGATTTGTCTTAGACGTGTACCAGTAAGAATGAAAGGAAAAGTCAACAAGATAGTACTGAGACCATCTATGTTATACTGGTTGAAGACGGTGGCACTGACGAAAAGACAGGAGTCAGAGATGGAGGTGGCACAGTTAAAGATGTTAAGATTTGCATTGGGTGCGATGAGGATGGACATGATTAGAAATGAGTATATTAGAGTGTCAGCTTAGGTTGGACGGTTTGGAGACAAAGCCAGAGAAGTGAAATTGCATTGGTTCGGATGTCTGCTGAGGAGGGATGCTATGTAATATTGGGAGGAGGATGCTAAGGATGGAGCTGCCAGATAAGAGGAAAAGAGGAAGGCCTAAGATAAAGTTTATGGATATGGTGAGAGAGGACATACAGGTGTTTGGTGTGGCAGAACAAGATGCAGAGGGCAGGAAGAAATGGAAACAGGTGATCCGCTGTGGCGACCCCGAATGGGAGCAGCAGAAAGAAAAAGAAGAATATTATATGTGTGTGTGTGTGTGTGTGTGTGTGTGTGTGTGTGTGTGTGTGTGTGTGTGTGTGTGTGTGTGTCTGTGTATGTCTGTGTGTGTGTGTGTGTGTGTGTGTGTGTGTGTGTGTGTGTGTGTGTGTGTGTGTGTATGTATGTATGTGTATGTGTATGTATATGTCTGTGTGTGTGTCTGTGTGTGTGTGTGTGTGTGTGTGTGTGTGCGTGCGTGCGTGCGTGTGTGTGTGTGTGTGTGTGTGTGTCTGTGTGTGTATGTGTCTGTGTGTGTGTGTGTGTGTGTGTGTGTGTGTGTGTGTATGTTTATGTATATATATATGTGTGTGTGTGTGTGTGTGTGTGTGTGTGTGTGTGTGTGTGTATATATATGTATGTATGTGTGTGTGTGTGTGTGTGTGTGTGTGTGTCTGTGTGTGTATGTATATGTCTGTGTGTGTGTGTGTGTGTGTGTGTGTGTGTGTGTGTGTGTGTGTGTGTGTGTGTGTGTATGTATATATCTGTGTGTGTATGTGTGTGTGTGTGTGTGTGTGTGTGTGTCTGTGTGTGTGTGTGTGTGTGTGTGTGTGTGTGTGTGTGTGTGTGTATGTGTATGTCTGTGTGTGTGTGTGTGTGTGTGTGTGTGTGTGTGTGTGTGTGTGTGTGTGTGTATGTCTGTGTGTGTGTGTGTGTGTGTGTGTGTGTGTGTGTGTGTGTGTGTGTGTGTGTGTGTGTGTGTGTGTGTGTGCAGTTAGGACATATCTGATTAAAGGTCGCTGGCACAGAGCTCAGTTTTGGCTTTTTTATTGGTTAAATTGTTTAATTCACTTTGCTCACACAGATTTGTGCTTATTTTAACACAGCTCCACAGAGTTAGGTGACCAACCACTGCTCTTCCGTATTCATATGTTAATGTGCAGTGCACCTCCGTGCACCATCATGCAGTACAACGCAGTGGGGGTAATCACTGGTGGTTAAAGACACAAAAACTTCAGTAGATGAATTTTCCCTTAGTAGTCGCCTGTAATCTGGCCAAGAAGTCTTTGATTTGATCTTAGCTGCTCAGAGAGTACCTCAGCTGCACTTTTGCCCCTTAAACAGTCCCAAAACCACCAAATCTACAACAGTCGCATACCATTTAGAGAACCCCTGCTAGAAAAGACCCTTTATAGAGCACCCCATTAGTATAGACTCTGCTTAGAGCACCCAGTTATACCTCATGCCTCCATTTTCTGTCCCCACTGTGAAAACAGGTTTTAACGTAGCATTATGGAGGGTCATTTTTCTCTCCATTTTTTCTACTTCTTTCTTCCCTTGACATGGGTATTTCTCCTAAATCACCGAAGTACAACTTGAGAGAGATGCATCTACACTAAGAATCTGAAATCCTTGCTGTCTCACACACAGACCAGTAACAATTAACAGGTTGTCAGCTAACATACTACACCTCTTACGCAAACCATGCACTCAACACATAAACCATCATATACAGAAATACTCACCAGAAACCTACCTAAACACTAGACACCTTCCAAACACAAACATGCTACATCTAATACAGTGCCTACAGCATTCAATACACATAAAAACACAACCACCAGTGTCTCACCAAATAAGCCCCTAAGTCAAAGCACATCTAAACCAAATTTTTAGTCATAGGTGACTCCATTGTGAGACACACAGATGTCCCACTCACCAGGCTAAAAAAGGAGAAGGTTACTGTCAGCTACATATCTGGTGCCAGGATCTGTCAGATCACACATGCACTTAAGTCTCTCAACAAGCACTGTTTTGACTCCGTCATAGTTTATGTTGGTGTGAATGACTTGAGATGTATCTCACTGGACTATATGAAGGCAGAGCCATGATTGAACTCTATGAGTATGTGTCCCAGGCATTCATGTCCCTAGCCTTGAGCAGCATTCAACCTATACCTAGGATGATACTACAATGTAAACAAAAAATGATTGACTTCAACAATTAGCTTAGTTTCTGGTGTCATTCTAAGGGGATCCAGTTCCTGTTAGCCTGGGATGACATGGTTGATAGACCACAGTGCTTTGCCAGATATGGTCTTCACCTCTCACCACTAGGCTTTTGGTTACTGGCCAAGACACTTGCCTCCTCCATTGTGCCTTTTTTAGGCAATGTCTCAATAACAACATTTCTGACATGTAAATATAACTCACAAATAAATTAAAGGTTGTGCTGCTAAACGCTAGGAGTTTAAATCAGAAACTGCACTCTCTGGAAGCACTCCTCTCCCTGGGGCATGTTGACATCACAGAAACTTGGTTCACGGCCACAGAAAGTACCCCGGCCTTACAAGGCTACAATGCCTTCCCTACTTTCAGACTGCAAAATGAATGCGTGAGAACCAAAGCAGGAGGAGTATCCATCATCATCAAAGAAATACACCCCTAGACTGGTTAAACAAGAAAACTCCATGGTGGTACTCCAAGTTCAATTAGCTGTGGGTAGGACCCCCTTTCAAGTCATTGTTAGCTATTGGCCACCTTCAATGAACCATGATATCCAAACTGCTTATATGGACCTACTTGAGTCAATCAATTGCAGCCAAACACTCTAGTCAAGGGTGATTTTAACTATCCCTCCATTGATTGGGAAACTTATATGAGTACCAACATGCTCACACAAAGGTTCCTGGACTTTGTTAACACTAATGCCCTGGAACAAATGGTACACAACCCCACAAGAGGCTCAAATATTCTTGACCTGGTCGTTACCAACATGGGTGACAATTGCACTACCACAACTATAGGACCCTCACTGGTTAAATCTGATCATGAATCAGTCCCATTTGAAGTAGCTATAACACTTGAACCTCTCTTAGGTGAAATCAGGCTAAACAGTTTCACCAAAGCTGATTATAACCTCCTAAAGGATGACATAAATAATTTCCAAACTCCTGTTCTCACAGATGGCATTGACAACTATACTAAGGCATACACAAAAACCTGTACAAACACTTATACAAATGTGTTACACAGCTGTACCTGATAGGATCAAAACAAGATCTTCAAGAATAAACAAGCCTCCCCTGGTGGACATCTAGCATTAGTAACTTATACAACAAGAGGAAGATTTTGCTGTCTAACAAATAAAAAAGAGAGGACCCAGCACTGGAAGAACAGCCTCCTCTGTGTGAACAAACAAATAAAGAACTTGTAAAATACTCTAAAGGCAATTTCGAAAAAAATTTGTAACCATAGCTACAGATAACTGTAAGGAATTCTTCAGCTTTATCCATAACCTAAAAGTTAGGACCCAGACGTGTGCTGAGCTAGCTGTGGATGGTATCACACACACTGATCCTGCAAAAAAAGCTAACCTATTAGCCAGCAAGTTTACAAAAATTTCACTCCCTGTCCCCTCCAAACATTTCACAAAGCATTCCCTCTACATCTCCTCCACCTTGCATCTGCAAAGAGCAAGTCATTAATGCTCTTTCCAAGTCCAAAGATAAAGCCTGCTTGGGACCAGATGGCACCCCAGGTTGCATTTTAAATGGTCTAACATATGAGTTAGCAACTCTATTACGTACTCTCTTCAATCACAGCCTGAGTACTGGTTTTGTCCTGAGTGGAAAACAGCAACTGTCATCCCCCTACATAAAGGGGGTACAGCAACAGACCCTAGGAACTACAGACCCATAAGCTTAACAAGTGTTATCTGTAAGGCCATGGAACGAATCATCATGGACCTTATAAATAAGGATATAGGTGGTCTCCAAACCCCTGATCCGACACAGTTTGGTTTTGTCAAAGCCAAGTCATGCCTGTTAAACCTGATGGACTTCTTTGAAAATGTCACCAGAGCCATAGACAAAGGGAAATCTGTGCATACAGCCTACCTTTACTTAGCAAAGGCCTTCAACACAATCTCACATTCATACAGCATTGATAAACTCTCCCAGTTGAATATCAAACCTTATGTCATCAGGTGGGTTGCTAAATATCTCACTGACAGATCACACTCAGTCAAAGTTGGGGACTTTACCTCAACCAGCAGACCTGTCACCAGTGGAGTTCCAAAGGTGACAGTGTTGGGCCCAACTATTGTTTGGAATATACTTCCCAGACGTTCAGCCCAAAACAGGGGGGGCTGTGGCTCACTAAGTCTGCTGACAACTGCAACTTAGGTGCAATCATTGAATCCCTAAACAATGTCAGTATACTTCTAGAGTGGCTTACACAAACCAGTGACTGATGCCAAAGCCATGGACTTAACTCAATGCTCAAAAATGCATTATCACCCCCTTCAATAAGAAACATATCCTTGCAGACTATCATATAAATAATAATACCCTAAGTAACAACTCAGTAGTTGAGAGACTTGGGAACGCAGGTTGACTGTAGTCTAAACTTTGACTACCATGTGGCATTCTATGTTGCACACCTTGTTAGCAAAGGCATTACCCGAAGAACGAAAGAGGTCATAACTCCCCTGTACTCAACCCTCATCAGGCCAATAATTGAGTACAATGATCCCCCTCGGTATGCACCTTACCAGGCATCTGCAGCAACTTGAGAGACCTCAGAGATTTCTAACCAACAAAATTCAGGGTGTCCAGCACATGTCATACATTGACAGACCGAAGTCACTGTCACTGTACTCAGTAGCATATAGACTAGTCAGAGGAGACTTGTGCATGGCTTATACAGTGATCTCTAATCCAAACCTAATGGAAAGGTTGCACATCCGCAAGTCAAATAGGACAATGGTCACCCACTCCAGGGAACTTATAATGGCTTGCTACATAAATAGGACCTGCTGGAGAGACAGATAGGCTACCAATTCACATCAAACAAAGTCCCTCTATGACCTTGTTTAAGAATAGCCTGGATGACTGGATGGGAAGCTGTAAATTCCTGCAGGGGATTTCACCTAATTCCCTCCTAGGTATGGGCAGTCATTGCTAACTAAGATCTCAAGTTTAGGCAAGATCCTTTTTATTGGGTTTCTCTAGTATTATATTGGGTACATGCAGCTGGGCTTATAAAGACCTTTGGGTCAACAGCCTATAAATCACCTATGACCCTCTGAACCTATTTTTGGTACATATGCATGTTGGTATAAGGACAAAACTAAAATGGCTTAATCACGGTTGTTGCTGTTCTGGTCCAGTGCAAGCCAGCACTTATCTTTTGCAAATAACCATGCTTTATTTGCTGGTACCTCTTTCTGTTGAAGAACAAAATATTTAAAAATAGCAGTAAACTGGTTAACCAGTATTCTGTCTTGATGCTTTGGCAAACCCAAGACCCACTGTATAATATAGAAGTAATTCTGACTATATTTATGCTATAGCATGGGATTTAGTCAGATATGCGTATATATAATCACAGTTTAAGTGTTCAACCACTTGTCCAGCATTGAGCAAAACCCTCCATAACCCAGCTGGTATGACTTACTGCTATTACACAGTGTCATGTTTTTTTCATTCTGTTTTATGATACCTTAGCTAAAACAAATGTGTAGTTGCATATTTTTTCACATCTTCATTTGTTATACTGAAGTGCATTAGAGTCTGTATAAATCAGTAATCCCTTAAGGTAGAAAAATGTTAGTTAAAAGAAAGTATATGAAATAATAAGTTTATGTTTAAGCAGTTTTATTTCTAAAATGTTTAAATTCATAGCTATCATTTGCTGTTGTTAAGCCTTCAGACTACCCATCTAGGATGATGCGGTTGATGTTTTAATCTCTAAAGCTGTCTTTTACAGTAGATAGGATGTTTCAGTGTTATGCTGTTACAGTTTTTCATAGATGTATGCCTTGACTCTGTTAGTAGTAGTCAAGACAGAGCAGTTATTTATTTATTTATTTATTTATTTATTTTATTTATTTATTTTACATTTGTTGACCAGGTTAGTCCAGCTGAGTGGTTGGCTCGTTTTCAGTGGAGACATGGGGAGTAAAGCTCCACAGTGAGTTTATAAATTTTGCATATAGTCAGTTAAGAAATCATCAGTGGCAACTAGACAAACTATAGCAAGATAACATTTACAATAAATCCTATAGAAAAAACACTCGGGTACAATGTAGTAATCATATAATGCGTCATAATTCTTGTTAGGTTATGTACAGTATAAGTACAAAAAGAACAGCATGAGGATGAGGTGTTTAAAAGTGGGACAGAGGGGTAGAAGTTTATTTGAGATAGGCAGGGGAGGAGAGGAAGACGAGGGAGTGGGAAAATAGAAGGGAAGGGAAGGATATAGTGGGAGAAATAAGGAATAAGGAAATGCAGCGGGCTGACAGAGGGGGTATAAGAAATAGGGGGTAGGGTTGTTTCGGGGGGGTGACTACAGTGACAGGACCATTTGTTTGTTAGGTATCTTCGAGTGGCTAGCTTGAAATGCTTGGTATGGTCAAGGGACCTAATTTCTTGGGGGAGTTGTTTCCAATTTGCAGCAGGGTTATAGCTATAGAGTAAACTTCCTAATTTGGTTTTGGGTTTATAAATCTGTAGGAAGCCTTGGTCAGAGCTACCTAGTGTCCTGGTTGGGGAATAGTTAGATATAACAGATGGAAGGCTAGGGCAGAAAGACGGTAGATAGAGGATGGAGTGGATAATTAGCAGTTGATGTAGTAGCAGCAAATGAGGGAATTCGAGCCAGTCCTGTTGTTTAAGGGATAAGCATTGGTGAGATTTTCAGGTTTGGTTTGCAGCAAATCTGGCCACCTTATTACAGGTAGTTTCAAGTTTTGTACTGAGTGTGGTGTTCAGGTTCGTGAATGACTGACAGCTATAAAGAAGGGTGGGAAGAAGAAATGCATGGGAGAGAGTTATTCTGGCTGTGTTGGTTAAATGTCACTTGTTTCAATAAAGGAGTCCAAGTTTCTAGTGAGTCTTTTTGATAGCATTAGTGACTTGGAGGTCAAATTTAAGCTGGTCATCTATTATGACTCCCAGCAGTTTAGTACTGGGTTCAGCAGTAATGGTAGTGTTATTGCTTGATAGGATGGTAAATGTGGTTTTGAGATTTATGAGGTTTTTGGGGAGGAACAGTAGGAGCTTACTTTTCTTAGGGTTGAGAATTAATTTGTTATCACAAAGCCATGTCTCTATGGTATTGAACGATGCTTGGGTAGTTGAGTGGAGGTCAGATGGATTGTCAGCAATGGTGATGACAGTCGAATCGTCTGCATATTGTACAATTGTGGAGTGAGGACAAGAACTGTAAAGTAGGTTAGTGAAAATATTAAAGAGCAGTGGTCCAAGTATGGATCCTTGGGGGACTCCCATTGAGAAGTTAAGGGGGGGATAGTGCAGAGTGCCATTTAACAGCTTGCTGGCAGTTAGAGAGAGAACTAGAAAACCAGGATATGGTGGGAGAAGAGAATTTTAAATGGGATAGTTTGCCCAAGAGGAGGGGATGGGAGACAGTGTCAAAGGCTTCGGAGAGGTTGAGGAATAGACATGAAACTAGTTTATTGTGTCACGGGCCAGAGATACACTACTGATGAAGGATATTAGTGCAGTTGTGGTACTGTGTTTGGGCTGGAATCCATGTTGTGCATGTGTAAGAAGGCTCTCTTGAAGAAGGTACTGCATTATCTGCTTGTGAATGCATTTCTCTAGTATTTTAGAGAGGGGAGACAGTATAGCAATTGGTATGAAGTTTGATATATCAGAAGAATTACCACCTTTGTGTATAGGTAATGTGAAGAATGTTTTCATATTGCTGGGACATATGATTCAGAGATGGATCAGTTAATCAGGATGGAAACAGGATAGGCTAGAGGTTCAGCAGCAATCTGTAGGAAATAGGAAGGAAGATTATCTGCTGAGGGGGAGCAAGGTTTGAGTTTAGAGAGTAAGGATTTAATATAGTTAGTTGAAACAGACTTAAGGGAAAAGGAGTTAGAGGGATGGGGAGGAGAGGTAGAGGTTTTGGAGTTTTTAGCATTTTTTGTAGTGGGAAAAGCATTTATTATGGCAGTTATTGAGTCAGTAAAATGATTGTTAAATGTAGTGGCAGTTTCTTCTGCTGTTTTATTTGGGCATGAGTTTGGAGGGTCAGGGTTTCCTGGATGTAGTATATGGTTGATTGAGTTCCAAAATTGTTTTGGGTCTGATTTACTGATTTTCTTTCCGGTATGTTGTGTAATGAAAGCTCCAACCATTGTATATCATATGCATAGACTACCTCCCACTTAAATACCATCAAACCAGACACAAAAATGAACCACTATTTAGAAACCACAAACAACTAAGCAAACTTATAACAACTTTATTTCATATATTATCAAAACTAAAACTCAGTGGTGACATCCACTCCAACCCTGTCCCCAAGACTACCAATAAGAAAACTACCACTTACACCTCAATCGACTCCACCATACCCCTTCACCCCAAACAACACTCTCTGCTGTTCCTTAATATAAATTTAAGAAGTATACTAAACAAATTCCATGACCTCCATGCACTAATTGACTTACATTCCCCTGATATAACCATTTTGACTGAAACTTGGCTTGAGCCACATGTCAAAAGCAATGAAATACTTCCCCCAGGGTTCAACATATATAGACTCAATCATTATTACATTGTACTTGAGTGGAGGAGGTGTAGCAATAATGTTTAAACAAAATCTAGCCCTAGAAGTTATCAACATCACACTTCCTACATCTAACAGTGCAGAATTACTCATCACCAAACTGAATATCAACAAGAACAAAGCACTTATTCATAGTGGCTATCTATGTCCCTCCAGGAGATAACACTAGCACAGTTGAAGACATACTTCACTGGCTATCCACAACCTTCCACCAAGAAACCATAATTATGGGTGACCTCAACACTGACCGGTCCACCTATAATTCCAATAATCCATCTGATTTCATAAACCTATATGGTTTCTCCCAGCTCATACAAAACCCCACAAGAATAGACAAAACCTCCAACAGACAATCCATCCTGGATTGGACTCTCACAAATAAAAATAACACACCCCTTCTAGCAGGATGCCTCCCCAGTACCATAAGTGACCACCTACCCACATACTTAATCAGAAACAATCTTAGTCCACCTAGACAAGTAGTCTATAGGCTAATACTCAAAAAGAAAAAAAATGAATACCCACATTTTCAACTCCCTCTTCCAACAAATTAACTGGTCCTCCCGCAAAACACTACCACTAAATGACGCTGTTCAATACTTTAACACCACCTTCCTCAACATCTTAAACAGCCTGGCCCCCTGAAGAATAGCTAGAACAAAACATCACCACACACCCTGGCTTAGAAACAACACCAAAGACCTATTAAAAGAAAGGGACAATGCATGGGAATACCGGCTAACTAACAAAAGCAATGACAACCTTCTACTTTTCAAACAACTTGAGAATAAAGCCAAATCCCAGATAAAAGCTGACAAAAAAATCATATTACTTCACTGCACAGCAAAGAAACAAAAACAACCTCAAAACATTCTGGGCCATTATAAACAAATTCCAGCAACCTGGTAGTATGTCCACCCCCAATTCTACCACACCCCCATCAAATGATAACATTGCAACACAATTTAATTCCTTTTTCATAAACACAATTCACTCACTTATTGACTACGACCAAAACATCACTACTACGATCCCCATAGCCAACAATGAGGGTGTAAACTCCTTCTACTTTAACCCCGTCCCAACCCATACCATAAAAAACTACTCAGTAAGCTCAAGCCCACCGGCCTAGCTGTTGACAACCTCCCATCAGAATTCCTCAAAGCTGCCTGTGAAGTTGTAGCCTACCCCATTTCTATCCTCATCAACTGCTCTAACTCTGAGAACCATGTCCCACTAATCTGGAAAGTCTCCTATATCACACCACTGCATAAAGGTGACAACTCTACCGAGCTTACTAATTACAGGCCCGTTGCCATTCTTTCACCCCTCTCCAAAATACTAGAAAAATGTATTCACTCCCAGCTTCTAAACTACCTTCTCTCCAATAACCTCCTATCAAGCACACAACATGGTTTTTGCCCCCACCACAGCACAGCAACTGCCCTCCTCAGTTTTACTATAACAATAAATGAACACAGTAATCAGAATAAATATGTCTCATCCATTTTTCTAGATCTCTCAAAGGCATTCGACACAGCTTCACACCAAAAACTGCTGTCAGAACTGGCCACATTACATCTCAGTCATTCTTCACTAGCTTGGTTCCACAGCTATCTAACCAAACACCAGCAGGCTGTTAGATGGCAACAGGAGCTATCATCTTTGCTCCCTGTTAACATAAGAGTTCCACAAGGCTCATATTAGGCCCCCTACTTTTTACCATCTTCACAAATCAACTCCATAAATCCACATCTCTCACCTCTGTCATCCAATATGCAGATGACTCTATCCCGATATGCTCCGCCCCCTCTCTGACACAACTACAGGCTATAAAGCAGCAATCCTTCCTAGAAGTAGATTCCTGGCTAACTAACACTAACCTCCTACTTGAACCCAACCAAGACCAAACTCATGCTCTTTCTCCCCACCAAAGCACCCAATCCTTCAGCCAGTTTTTAAATCCAAATCCACTCCTCCAACAACATAGTCATAAACACCAGCTCACATACCAAATTACTAGGTGTCACAATTGATAGCAAATTAAAATTTGACCTACACCTCTCTCAGACTATTAAAAAAACACATATCAAACTAGGTTGTCTTTATCGAATTAATCCTTTGCTAACTAGCCATTCTAGATTATGCATCGCCAGGACTCATCTCTTATCTACTGTTCTCTGTGCTTCTCCCATCTTTACAAACCTTAACAAAACTGACCTTACCAAACTTGAATCAGCCTACAATAAAATAGCCAAGTCCGCCACTAGCTCCCTATATAGGTTCTACCACTGCTCTGCCCTACAACAAATAAACTGGCTAGAATTCCCACAACTAACCTATACCCAACTTGTCTTTACTCACCAACTAATATACCAGCCAAACAAAACCCAGCCCTACAGCAATTACTCCAACCACATACCAAAACTCGGCAACTCTGATCCTCACACAAAATACTCCTCTAAGTATCCAAAAGCAACAACAAAGCCAGGGACACCCTCTACTCCCACCACATTTCTAAACTTTGGAACTCAATCCCTCAACACATCCTAAATGCTACCAACCTACACCACTTCAAAACTCTGCTCAAAGACCACCTCACTAACAACTGGCTCTGTTCCTGCACCAAGCCAGGCTAATACCACATAAGCCCACATCAAATTTCATTCCCTAAATTTTATAGTCTCCATGTATACCCCACTCCCACTTGTTACCACCTGTCAGCTACCTACAATAGGAGTATAACTTCATAGGTTCATAGGTTGGTACTAGGCTGTCGGCCCTAGGGCATTTACAAGCCTAGCCATAACAATTCCCTGGCTATTTCTTCCCACACTATTTACTTCCCTGGACCCCTGTCTAGCAGGGCAACTGACGTGATCCCTGGGATGAACTTCCTTTCTCCCATCCAATCATCAAGGTTCCTTTTGAAGAGGGCAAAAGAGGCACTCTGCTTGACATGTATGGGCAGTCTATTCCAGAGTCTGGGGAGTCTCTGGGTCAGGAACCTATCCCACCAGCATGTTTTGTTTATTGTGACGACAAGATTTAGATCCCTGGAGTGTGTGGCTCTGAGGGAATGGGATTTCTTTAAGTGTAGCATGTCCAACAGCTCTGGGTTGATCATTTCTTTTTTTTTGCAAGGGTATACATATGTGCACTTATTAAAGTATACTCAAATGATCAACTAAAGATGGACCCCTGTCCTCAAAAAAAATATATATATGACTTTACTATATTGTAATAACTTTCTCCTTTTCACTAAAGTGCCTATTGTATATTGTACTTTCTTTGTTATCTCTAGATATTTCTGTTAAATTCTATATAAAACCGACACTGTACCTGTCAATGTTGTTCTTGTTTTATTGGAGCTTTTCTCCCCGGGTCTCTACTGGAAATGGGCTCACACCCAGACGGACTATCCCGGTCAACAAATGTAAAATAAATAATAAAAATAAAATTTACCACAGCTGGAATGTTCACACAGTTATATACATCTTTTAAACCAATTAGCTAAGAGTTTATACAGCATACTGTATAATAACAATTTAATATGTTTTAGCTGCAAATAGCCAGTCTTCTGTTATTAAAGGATACTTTATCCTTTTTTACTCATTCTTTTTTAATGTCTGTGTAAATCATCTCATAATGAAAAATACACGATGTAAACAATTTTTGCAGAGAAGTGTTTTATACAAAACTGCCAAAGTCATTTATGTTGCATGCATGTCTGATAAACTAACTTGCAGCTTGTTATAAAGCTGTAGAAGATAAAAAAAGAGTTGATCCAATGACAAAAACTATCAAGTCTTTCTTTGATAGGCATAATTTAATGATAACAGACAGAAAATACAAGCCACTTGTCACTGCTAGTTCTGACAATGCATCTGTCATGAAATCCAAAGCCCTGTAAACTGTGGTACATGATTCTGTGATTATTTGGACCTGGTGGAAGGTAGGATCAGTTCTTCTCCCCATAAGCATGAAGGTTACTTTTTTGGTGGGTGGGGCAGACTAGATGTGTTTCTGTTAAGGACAAACTGAGCAGTAAGGATTCTCTGCTGTAATAATGCTGATGGAATTTCCCACATATGGGAAATGAATTTTATCAGTATTGTACAAATTAGTTAAAGAAACAAGAGTTCGTAATAAACAAAATATATGGAAATACTATGAAACAGTTAATGGTAAAATGACAGATGATAAAGATAAAAAACTAATTCTTACATCTCCAAAACTAACATCTTTATCACTATATTGGCAACTTCTCACATGGCAATTTATACATAGAACATACTTAACACCACACAAATTACAACTAATATATAATAAAGAAAATAGATGTTGGAGGTGTAAATCACAATCAATAGCCAATTGGCAACACATGTTCTATGAATGCCATTTACTTAAGCCATATTGGGAAAGTATTAACTATTTGTTACGGGCAGTGTTCACTGATAATTTCCAACTTACAAGATCTCTAGTTTTGTTGAATACTCCTGTGCCGTCTTGTGTTCCAGGGCAGAATATGTAATTTTGTGGATTCTCCTTGCTATTGCAATATTACACAGAACTGGAAAGGTGTGACTCCTCCCAATTTTAAACATTTCAAGAACATGGTTTCATCAGTCTTACAGCTGGAATTGAAAACAATCAAGGAAAGAACGGAACGACCTACTTCCTTAAGGATTGCCTGGCAGAAAGTAAATCAAGTCCTGGTAACAGAAGAATAATAAATTATAATCTTATTCAGAGATACATTCAAGAAAACAGTTTTTCAAGTATAGATATCCTATGTAAATAGTCGGTTTTGTAATGTTTGCTTTTGGAATTGTTACTCCACTTTAAACTTTGATTATGTAAATATTTATTTGATATACATACTGTTTATTTGTTTATGTCTCTGAAAATCAATAAAAATGTATTCAGAAAAAAAAAATGAATTTTAAGGATTCTCTTCAGTACAAAAGAATGTCATTTAAACCGCAGTGGTGCAGAGGTAGCATTGTCACCTCACAGCAAGAGGTTCTCCCGTTCGATTCTCAGCTGGAGCGCCTTGTGTGTGGAGTCTGCATGTCCTCCCCACGGTCAAGTGGAATTTGAAAGACATGCGTAAATGGGCGTGCCTTCATTGAAGGTTGGGCATCGAGCTGGCACCTCTGCACCGTAAAAATCTACTGCCAATCATTAGAGGACTGGAGTTCCGCTGTGGCGACCCCTAACCAGGAAAAGCCGAAAGATAAACAACATCAAAGAATGTCATTTATATTGTTATTCCTTAACTACTGCTTTCTTATCCTTCATTTACCAGTATGGCATAGGAACTTAACAAATGTTAATATACAGATATAACTATTGAAGTATTTTTTCTTACGATTGTATGTGTCTATTTCAAACAGCTAACTACCGCCTTGGATTTATGCCTTCTATGAAAAAGAGCTGAAGTCAATCCACAAAACAAAAAAAAAAAATGAAAAAAATATGATGAAAAACAATTTGCTACTGACAACATTTTATTGTGTTCACACTCTGGTACCTCGGTTAGTTATCCTTCAAGGAGTAATATACAAAAACAATCAATAAAACAATCAAATAATTAATGATTCAATCAAGTCAAATTAGACATTTCTGGTTTAGCTTGCAAATCAATCCAAAAGGCAATAATGTATTAAATTTCAAAATAAAATCAGATTCCTCATAAAGAGATTTGTCTTGTATGACTCCTTGAAGGCTAACTAGCCGAGGCGCCAGAGTATGAACACAAAAAGAGCTGAAGTACTTTTATTGCTGTAGAATAAAGACCATTTGAGTTTCATTGGACTTCTATTGTGAATCTGGAAAAAATTATTAGATTTTATTTAGAAATCCCTTGGATTTGTGTTGCAAAAATTAATTATTACAT
Source organism: Protopterus annectens (assembly GCF_019279795.1). Taxonomy (NCBI): domain Eukaryota; kingdom Metazoa; phylum Chordata; order Ceratodontiformes; family Protopteridae; genus Protopterus; species Protopterus annectens. The sequence continues at coordinate 485,642,663 of NC_056728.1, forward strand.
TATAGTACTGATTGGTGCAATAGGTAATTTCATAGATAGTTACTAAGTTATTTGCCCAAGAGCCATGTTAAGCCTAGCTTTTATATAACTCAAAAAGACTGCAGGTGACCAAGGCCCTATACTCTTTATAACTTGGTTGAGGCCCTCCCATCATACTTCTCAACTGTCCTGATTTTCACAGAATGCCCAGACTTTTCCTCATATTTTTGGTCTATTTCTCATAGAATTAAGGTTTTCTGGCAAGCCACTGGCAAATCATTGAGGACTGAAGTCAGAAAATAATGGCAGACAATTGAGTTTTAGACTTCACATGCTTCAGAAAATTCATGTTAATGCAATAACTGTTCTATCAACTTTCTAATTTGTAAGAGCAATATTTAAAAAGTGTCTCTATTTTTAGGCCTTTGTCCCCCAATTATTTGTGACTTTTTCCAGATTTCTTGCTCTAAGAATGAGAAGTATAACCAACTGGGGGAGGCCCTGACTCATCATAGCCCTTATTAACATGCTGTCCAAAGGTCTCAGTGCAATCAGCTGCCCACTAGGAACCCTAAATACTAGATATCCTTAGTAAGGGGACTTATCCTAAACCATGTCATGTCACCTGCCAAGTCAGTCAGTTTTTGATGTCCTAATCCAAAATGTGACCATATCCTGAGTGATTACCATCTCATTCCAAGTGAAGGATGGGATAACATCACCAACCCAGAATACCCTTACACAAACAGCAGAAAAGAGGGTCCCAAGTGGCATAGGTGTGATAGTTTTCTGACAAGGAATGGGCGCTTTGTAAATCAGGCCTAAATTTATTTTACCAATAGGCCATCTCAGATTACATGAAACTACTTACAATTTTTCCAGCACTTAAACAGCCTACCAGTACCTCAAGTGTTGCCAAGTGGATCCAAATGGTCTTATCTGGCTCACTGGTCATGCAACTGTGGGCTATGTATCTGGTAATCAGAGCAAATGATCATCTCATCTCCTCCATAGGTCATTGCCAAACAGACCAAAAAGTGTGTAAAGTAGCCCCATATGATTTCATGGTACTCTCCACCCATGAATAGCTGACAAAAAGCTGTGTCAGTTTTAGTAATCAGCCAAATGTGTGTGTGGGGGAAGGGTGAGAAGATGAAGGTATGCTCTTCTTTTGGCTTTAGAGCTAGTTTGTGAAAGCTTGTGATTAATAATTGAGAGACAGAAAGAGTGAAAACAGTAGCCAGAATGTTAACTTTGCCTGGAATATGCTTTCCCACGGGGGACAAATTTATACAAAGTCTTTATAGCACCAACCACACGAGGAGAAACTGTACCCACCTGGAATTTATTTATTTTCTTTTTTTACTGAATTCCTGAACTACCTGTCTGGCTGTGGGAGGTAAATAAGACCTTCTGGTTAGCAAATTATTCCTGCCAGACTACAGAGGCCACTGAAATTGGCATGAGCTTAAACTGGCCAACAAAGTTTCTGGCCAGGGGAAGAAAACCACTACCCTATACAGCCTACACTCCCTGATATTCTGCAGCTTTGTTGAGTAAATGAAAAGCATGAGAAGTCCAATTGCTTTGTCAGAATGAATCCTTATTGAAATGGGCCAAGAATTGCAACCAGATTTTGAGGTCTTCCTTTACTCTGGATGGCACCTTAACCATATGATATTTCAGATGACCCTCTTTCAAAATGTTGCTAAAAGTCCTGGTGAAGGATCTCTCCAGTGCCAGTGTTCTGCAAGTGAAACTGAGATTCCGCAGCAACTCCATGACCTCACCTGTCCTCACTTTTTTTACACCAAGGAAAACCTGGGTAGCATCCCTTGAAAAACAGCAGTTTGGTGTATAGGAATTGAAAGGAATATAAGGCTGTTTTGATCTCCAAACCCCAAAACTCTAGTCCCTTGGTTTTTGCATAAGTGAATGAAAATGTCCAGTCCCTCTTTAGTACCTTTTGCTCCATTACCACAACCAGGAAGTCATCTAGGTAGTAAACGTTGGCTTGCCACAGCATTCTGTGTGCTGCCAACACATGTGGAGGGCTGTGCTGAACTTCTTGAAAGTGATGTATGCAACAGCACAGACCATCGGCATGGCAGAATCAAAGAAGATTTTACTATTGAAATGTATCAGAGAGAGGCTAATCCTCTTCCTATACCAGGAACAAGAGAAAAATGGCTTCAGGTTCCAGTTTATCCAGCCAGAGATCAGAAGATCCTTTGATAATATTGATAGGCTTCTCTAATGATACATATTGTACCTTAATATCCTCCTTCCTAATACAACCATTGACTGATTTACTTTGAGGAAAACAGAGGTGGAGTATGAGCCTGACTCCTTCTTCTTGGGCATAAGCCCAAGAGGGGAAATCCAGAAAGCAACAAAAGGGGGTAGGGGCACAAAAGCTCCAGGATCATACCCGCTGAGGCATCTTTGACAAGCAATGCCTTGACTACAGATACTGTACATAGCCAGAGACAGAAGACAAATTCTTACTCACAAAGGGAGAACTAAATGCAGTTGGTTTCAGGAAAACAAAGTGAAACCATTCAAAATGTCTTGTTTTACCTTAAAGTCGGATGTGCATGCAGGAGATGAGCTAGCACCAGGACCTTAATGAGAGAATGATTAAAGTTACCTGTAATGCCAACCATGAAAAGGGTGGCTACACTTACCTCCTGAGGCAATTGCTAGCATTTGACTCCCTGTTATTGTGAAAGAAGCATGACTCTGACCATGCACACATACCATGTTAAATGCCCAACAGGCCTTCTGTCTGCTGCTGGGGTCCTCCCCTCTACAGAAGTTCTGGGTTTATCAGTCATTACACCAAGCCACGTGTCTATGTAGTGGTCCTCTCATTTCAGTGCCTTGTTGATTGCCTTTAACTTCCTGAAATTCTGATCATACCAAAACCATGCTAAGCTGCCTTTGAACAGGTATGCTTTGCTAATGGTAAGCAAATGTATTAATAAGGGAAAGGTTTTCTGGGGTTACTTTACCAGAATAACTGTCATAAAATAAAGGAAACTAACAAGTTTTCCCAGTTATGGATTCCGGTTTGACCTCATGTTTCCTGCCAAGGGCTACCAATAGTGACATTAAATCTTTGATCCCTCTACCCTCTGCTTCAAAAATCTGCCAAAACCTTCCATGTCAACCAGATAAAAAAATAGCAGCATTGTCCCCCTTGGCAATTTTGTCCTCAAGTGAGGGATGTGTGCAGTGATGGAAGCTCGTATCTACTGTGGCCCCTCATTCCCTTCTCCTAATGGACACTCCCAACTGGGCAGGATGAATGGAGGGGAGATCTCTGGGAAAGAACTACTGTTGGAGCCTGCAACTACTGGAAAGACCTTGTGTCCTCTATCTTTAACCAGGTGCTGATGGGAATATATTCCCTTCTCAATAAACAATTCAAAAATGTTGTCCCTCACCCTCCACAGAAGCGGCATCCAAGAAATGTAACATTTACTCCCCCGCTAAAACCCCTTGCCCATTGTTCTCTTCTAACCCATCAACTTGCACAACATTACCTGGAGGGTGAGGGTAGTCGGCCACTGGGGCTTGTGCGAGTCCTGGTGCTACCAACTCATTTCCTGCCTTGCAGGATCTTCATTGAGACCTTTTGGTAGCAATGCCATCCTCTTCCAAATCTAGCTGCTGGACAGGTGGCTTATGTCTTTAGGTTGCATCCAAGACTGCCTTGACCTCCTGAAAATGAACTTCGCCCTGCTGCCTCAAAGAACAATTTAGCCTGGAGTGCAGTGATCCCCCAGCAGGATCTCAGCTCATCCAAAGAAACCATGGCACCCAAGCAATGACAGCAATGCATATATCAGAGCTTGGAAAATTTAGCATATTGTAATGAAATATCAATGTAGTATGGCTGATTTAGCACAGTACAGTAGGAAATGCTCTGTTAGTACATGCTTCTCAAAGGTAATCAATTTAAGATATGATTATATTATAATAAACCAACCACAGGATCAGCATGCAACTCATTTAAGAGCATGATCATTTTACATAAGTAAAACTGCCATAAAGAGTGGAAGTCCATATGCCTATGGATGGGTCAGTGGAGGAAGTTAGGAAACAACTCTGTTAATAGCTAAGTAAATTGATTCTAATTGTCTCATTCAAACTAACGGATTGCAAACTTATACTTTTCAATTACTTGTAACTCAAAGACTGTGCATTTTGTATTGAAAATTTGTTTTACTGCTTTAATTATTGCACTAGTTTTATATTCTGTTTTTGTTTATTATTTAGGAGCTTTTCTCCCCAGGCCTCTGCTGAAAAAGGGCAATATCTCAGTCGGACTAACCCAGTCAACAAATGTCAAATAAATAAAAATAAAAACAATGAGGACATTATGCATGCAGCTGATATTGTAAAATTCATGGCATGAATGAGGAAAGTAAAGGTACATGCAGACTCTGTTGAGAGCCTGAACAAAAAGTGGTTGCGTCCATAAAGCCAAGAATAATACTCACTAATCGACTGCATGCCTGTGGATGGGTCACTGGAGGCAGGAAGGAAACAAAATTGTCTGGTATACAAGCTTGTCATATGGCAGAAAATAAACAGGGTCAAGCAAGCCTAGGAAATGGCAATAAATATTATAAGGTGGATGGCCATTCACAGGATGTCGAACCAAATGCTATGCAAGCAGATGTCACACTATGGAATGTTGAAACACTGTGCTCAACAACTTGAAAGAAGCATGAAGTTTTACCAAAAGCAAAAGCTGCGGCTGATGTGCCTTCAGCCATGAATTGCTGCAGTATTATTCCAACGTCTGCATTAAATCGTTGACTGACTATGTGGACAGCACTCAAAAGGTCCAAGTGATAAAAGCCTAAGGAAAACACTAATACGGATCCCATATATAACCTAAACAACAGAAGATCTGACCAGCGATCGAGATGACTGGTGCGAGAATGCATAAAACCAAAAAAAACAAGCTCACCCTATCATAACTAGCTAATAATCAAACCCTCTTGCACGACTAGGCAAGAAATATGGGATCAAATTCCACAGTACATCATAAACAACTCAGTGTAATACTTTGCAAATGTCCATGGTGTAAGAATCAAATCCCACAGACAGATGCATAGGAAATGTAGCCAGATCCTAGAAATGGTACATAAAATGGAACAATGTAGATATGTATCAAAGTAGTACAAATTAAGGATATCTTCAATAACTAGATTCAATAAGTACAAGTCTGACAAAGGTGCATGAGGTAACAATATTGGTCCAGCCATCTTTGACTATAGATTGGGGTGCACATCATCTTATCACAGAGTTATAATCATGTTCACCAGCTCATTGTGCACAACGGCAAAAAAGGCATCTGTTAAAAAAAATGACACTTGTTGCATATCCAGTACTGTCTTTAACATTTTATTGGATGCGACGGAATGAATGATATGTTATCCTGCAATGTAAATACCTGAAGAAGAGCATGGGAAAAGGAACCCCACTACACATGCTCAGAGACATAACCTTGGAGCATGCACACCCTACTATGTAAATATCCCAGTTTCAGGACTGTACAATGTAGGGGAAAGGGCATATTCCCAAATCTGGTATTATAATGCTCTTGCAAAAATTATCAATAGCTTTGTCACCAAATTAAGCTGGCAAAAATGCAGTCAAGTAAATGAGATTTTGACAAACGTAAAGACTCATGTCTGTCTCTCTCTCTGTCTCTCTCTCTCTCTCTCTCTCCATAAATATATATATGTATATATATGTATATATATGTATATATATATATATATATATATATATATATATATATATATATATATAAACACGTGTGTATTGTGTATGCCCAAACTGCCCGAATGTCCACAGTAAAACACCAACAAAATAAGTACAATCATACATAATACTGAAAAATAAAAACCCGAAAACAATAATATCAAGAGAGGAAAACTATTTCCTCTCCCAATATTAAAATAAAAAAAAAAAAAACATAACACTAGCTTCAAATTATCCAAATAGTGGCAGTGTTACATGAAGGTTTTAATGACCTTAAGGTGTAAGGTTAGGGTTGGGAGAAGGGGCAGTGTTAGGGTTAGCAGCCATTACTAAGGAGGTCAGACAGCTCTGCCACCATTTACTTGTTCTAATACAGGGTCTGTAAAGTTATAATATCAATAACAAGTAAATGGTGAGCATGGTGGTGGGATTCTCTTTCTGGGGATGTTATGTTTGCACTTGCATATATCTGTATTATGCATACGATATGGCCCAGACCACAGAATCCTTTATAAACACATTCTATGAACACCTTCAGGAATGCATGGATCATGCAATCCCAAATAAAACCAAGACCCAATCCTCCAAAGACAGACGTCCTGTCTGGTGGACACCAGCCATAAACAAACTATACAATAGAAGGAGGAAGCTACTACATGACAGAGCAAAATCCCAAAAAGGGAAGGCATCTCTGATCAGTATTAGCAAAAAACTACGGGCACTCATGAAATCATCTAAGGCCAGCTTCGAGAGAAATATTGCACAGGACACTAAGGATAATCACAAGGCTTTCTTTAGTTATGTTAGGAACTTGGGTGGGAATTCCCAGATATCCTCAGAATTAGTCCAGAATGACAAAAAATACACTGAACCCACAGACATTGCCAACATCCTAGCTGACAGGTTCAGCGCAAACTTCTCCCCCCCCTCCCCACCAAAAGGGCAAATATCTATCCCAGCAGAGTGCTGCCCCCCTGACATCTCAGATGCTCAGGTAAGAGCTGCCCTCTCCAATGCAAAAAACACAGCATCAATGGGACCAGACGGTGTCCCAGTTTGCGTCCTACATGAACTCCAAGAAGAGCTAAACCCAAACATAAAACTACTGTTCAATCTCAGCCTTACTACAGGATATGTACCCAAAGAGTGGCGTACAGCAACAGTGGTCCCTCTCCACAAAGGTGGTGCCTCAACGGATCCTGGAAACTATTGCCCCATAAGCCTGACTAGCTTGGTCTGCAAAGCTATGGAAAGGATAATCATGGACCTCATAAATAAAGATATTGGGGACCTACAGACACTGGATCCTACCCAGTTCGGCTTTATTAAGGGCAGATCCTGCCTCTTAAACCTGGTCGATTTCTTTGAAACAGTCACCAAGGCCATTGATGAGGGGAAGGTGGTCCACACAGCCTAAATGGACCTCGCAAAAGCCTTCGATACAATACCCCACTCAGGCATTTTAGATAAGCTCACCAGCTTAAATATAAACCCCTATGTCACTAGATGGGTAGTAAACTGGCTCAAGGACAGAACCCACATGGTTAGAATTGCTGGAGCCATGTCAGACTCCAAACCAGTTACAAGTGGCATCCCACAAGGCTCAGTCCTGGGATCTCTCTTGTTCGGTATATATTTCTCGGAGGTACAGGCCAACACGGAAGGACTGTGGCTGACCAAGTTTGCAGATGACTGCAAACTGGGTGCCATAATCGACTCTCCAGCCGACACAAGCATCCTCCAAAAGGGCCTCATAGAAACAGACAACTGGTGCCAGAGCAATGGCCTCAAGCTAAATGCCAAAAAGTGTATAGTCATCCCCTACAAAGTGCCCACAAATTATCACATAGGTGGTAATCCATTAAGTACAGAAGAAGTAATTAGGGACCTGGGGACCCAAGTTGATAGCAATCTCTCATTTGACAACCACGTGGCCAAAGTGGTTAGAAAAACATTTTATATAGCCCACCTAATCATGAAGGGATTCACATCTAGATCAGGGGAGGTTATCATGTCTCTTTACTCATCCCTCATCAGGCCCATAATTGAGTACAATGCCCCTTTTGGGATGTACCTTACCAGACACCTGCAGCAACTGGAAAGACCCCAAAAGTACCTCATCAAGAGGATCAAAGGACTCAAACAGATGCCATATGCTGCCCGGTTAAAGAAACTCCAGCTCTACTCATTGGCATACCACCTGCTCAGAGGCGATCTGTGCCTGACATATAAAGCCATGTCCAACCTGGAATTAATGGACATGCTGCACCTCAGAAAATCCAAATCCCATCGAGCCACGTGCTCGAGAGACTTGAACCTCAGCACTGAAATAAAAAGGACATGCTGGAGGGACAGATTCATAACCCAGAGGCTTCCTTCACTCTGGAATAAAATCCCAGTCCAGGTTAGGCAGAGTCCCTCATTGACACTCTTCAAGAGGAATCTTGATGAGTGGATGGGAGATCATAGGTTTACCCCGGGTATCACTTCTGTGTCACTGTTAGACAGAGGCACAGTATACTAACCTCGAAAAAGGGCATAGCAAAATTAATTTAAAATGGGTGGCGAAAGCCAAACACACTCTGGCTAGGCTTATAAATGCCCGAGGGCAGATAGCCTAATATGAACCTATGAACCTATGAAAGATCATGTGTTATGCATGCACCGTGTGTGTTATTGGCATGTGCTAATAGTGAGGGTAGTCATAAGCTTGCACATTGATTGTGAATTTTAACAATAACTATGCATTCAGGGTTTTATCAGGTTGTTTTTCACCATGGTTTAAGATATACTGGTGCATACATCCATGCAATTGAGCCATGCATGCTGTGTGATGCAATATGCAATTTGATTTAGTATTTCTATACTTCTGTAACTTTCTTTTATATATGGAATTTACAAAAATGTCGTGCCATTGACTTTACTTTGGTATCTGCATTTATCAGTGCACCTTATGGACATTCTTTGCTTGTGCAATAAATTTACCTTACATGTGGCTGTTGACTTTTAGTGTCTGGACTGTACCAAGGAAATTTTAAACTTATTAGATGGACAGTCATAGGGACTATTGTGGTTTGTTATATATTTTTGTATGTGATGGCAAAATCTATGGCATGCTTATATGGCTGGCCATTTGTCCTACTGGTGATTGTTGCTCTCTGTCTATCCATCTATCTATATCATTCTAGATATAGACAGATATATGGATAATTGTTCTGCTTAGCATGCTTCACTGTCAGTGCACACCATTTTGTTTGATTGGTCTCTCTGTGCTCCATGTGTGTGTTCGTCGCTCATGAGCATATTACTTATTCACCTGCTTATGGGCATACATGTATTATTTGTTATTTTTTGGCCTCTATCATTTAGCATATCAAGTATACAATGGACTATATATTGTATGTCCATGACACAACATTGCTGCATTGTTTAGACTTCATTTAGCCTTTGACTGACAGCATGAATCATTTTCTATTGCCACATTACTTGGGCTTGTGATGGGATTCTGTAAAGATTCTTTTACATTAATGGGATTTTTGGAATAGAAATGTAATAGTTCTATCATGCTGCATTGTCTGCTCCATCTGCCCTCCTTCTGCCACAATGCACTTTGAGATTTTGAATAGCTATCTGTTTTTCATCACACTTCACAGGACTGAGTACAGCTGTTGTGTCACCGGCTTTTCATGCACACACAATTGACACAACACCTTGGAATCTGGCCCAGAGACTCTCATATGAATGGGTACATGTGTTTGTGATTTCCAGATAATACCTTCATACTGTAACACAAGCAAAGACAGAGCCATCTATGAAGTGGCAAAAGATGGCAATAATCATAATTTCTAAACTCACTAAGTAATGTCATGACTGCTGAGTGCTGCATAACAAGCCACATGTACCAGTGCCAATTCAAGTGTCATTTTTAATGTCTCTCTCTCTCTCTCTCACACACACATACACACACACACACACACACACACACACACACACACACACACACATACATATTTCACCCAGAACTTTTACTTAACTAAGAATTTTTATCTATTTCTGTAAAATGGATATTATTGTACATTTCTTTTATTCTTTTATTATTGATGTACTTTTTTCATGCTGAAACTCAAATCATGCAATTCAAAAAAAAAAAAAAGAAGATAGTTGAGGCCAGGGGCTTACATAAAAGTTCTTATGTGCAAACAACTACTGCGTTATTTGCTGTTAATTTATATTCATATACATATATATCTCTTACCCATTATCTTTTGCATTTAGTCTGACCCTACATTTAAATATATATGTACACTGAGTAGTACTGCCTTTAAGTACATAACATTTTCGTACTTGATTGGGCCACTCTTTAAAGAAGCTGGTTTCATCACTCTAATCTGCAATAAACAGGATTTCTTCAGCAGTGTATGGCTTTGTATTCTTTCTCAACTCAGATACTAGATTCTTATATCATGCTGTTTTATCCACTGTCCTATTTTATGACACACAATTGATAAGTGTTTTGTTAGACCAACATACCTGTTCTGTATCACTGAAGCCTAGATGTAGTATGAACTAGTTTTTGCACATAGGATAAGAACTTACAGCCTGTCTTTAGTTAAAAAGGATATTGTACAGTTCTGTTGTCATGCCCCTAAGAGAACTTTATGTTCATCTTAATGTTCATTTACTGCTACATTGCTTTGGATTGCTGTATTTCAGTCACAAGTTGTTGAGTGTAAGTTGTGAAAAGAGTTGCAGTTCATTTGGTGAAGGACAAAAGGCACTTGTACATTTTAAAAATCGTATTTTATTTTAGAATCAATGAAGATGCCGGGCACTTGGTATCAGAGAAACATGAGCGAGGGGTCAGATATCAACTTTTTAGTTATGTCATCAATCCTGAGGATGTCTTGTCACCACTCAGACTAAGACAGGTCCTGAATAATCAGCTGATCATCATTTAGTAGTAATTTAGATCAGATGACCAGGGCAATAGTTGTCTAGACCTTGAAAACCTACATAGACAGTGACGGTGTTCTTTGATACCTAACCAGTTGTTTTGTCTGGTATAATTTCAATTCACACTTCAAGAATGGCTTCAAGCATATGCTTGAGAAGACTGTGAACATACAGTATGAAAGAATCTTGTTTCAGAGCTCAATAACTGAGGCAGAAGGAAAGAAATGAGCCCAAAAGGTGAGGGGTGCTTGTCACAATGGTAACATTAACCTGTTGGTGGACATTGTTGGCTAGATAAGCTTTTAGACAAAAAAAGGGTTTTCACCTCTGACTAATAGAGGCCAACAAATAAAGTAGGCAGCAGCTACAACAATCAGTGAAGTGAATGCCGAGGTGTGGGGCATTTTGTCAAGACAATTGAAAATTATCTATAGACGGTCTCAAAAAAAACTGGGAAGAGTTTCTAGGACACTTTATGAAACTCTAATTAAATTTTCCAACCACTATAGGTAGACCATCAGAGTAAGATATAATAGGTATAATAGTATCCACCATAATAAGCTGAGTGGGGCTATTGCTAACATTGTGTGAATTACCAATAGTAAAAATTTATCAGAAGGCCCCACTCAGCTTAATATGGTGGATACTATTATACCTATTATATCTTACTCTGATGGTCTACCTATGGAGGTTGATTTAATTAGATTTTCATTAAGTGTCCTAGAAACTCTTCCCAGTTTTCTTTGAGGCTGTCTATAGATAATTTTCAATTGTCTTGACAAACAGTAATTTACACAATGTTGTAGGCCGTGGTGGTGCAGTGGGTTAGCGTTGTTGTCTCACAGCAAGAGGTTCTCCCATTCGATTCTCGGCTGGAGCACCTTCTGTGAGGAGTTTGCATGTCCTTCCCATGGTTGAGTGTCACTTAAAGACATACAGGCAGGTGCGTGAATGAATGAGTGTGTCTTCTTTGAAGGTTGGGCAATGGGCTGGCAACTCGGCACTGTAAAAATCCACTGCCAATCATTAGCGGACCGGAGTTCCGCTGTGGTGACCCCCTAACCGGGAAAAGCCGAAAGACTAAGGTAGTTCACACAATGTTATTGTATTATTACTACAAGGTCACCGACAAAGGCATGGCTCCAGTTCATTACCTAGGCCAGAAGGGAAGAGCATGAGTGGTAATCAGTTGGTTCCTATTTTTAAATAAATAAATAAATAGTTGCACTGCTTTATGAATAGCATGGAGATAAGGCATGGATTCAGTCCTTGAGGTCACTAGTGGCAGTACTGCTATGGTGGTCTAATGTAGCTTCTACTTGTTTCAGGTGCAAGGAAATGGAGAGTAATTACAAGTAGAAGGGGCCATTTGAGGTCACTGGTAGTACAGCGTTCATATTTTTCAGGGGATGTCTGTGAAAGCACTGAAGTGATGTTAACAGGAAAGAACAATGGGCTCTTGGGTGTTGTAGGATTAATATTATTAATATCAATAAGAATAGGAGCAGGGACTTAAGTGGCTGTATTACTGTTTAATTCCCAGCATGCCAAAGGTGCAGGTGTACCGGGAAACATGGAATGCCATTGGGGCAAGACAGTTCTCACTTGGATGAGATGACAAGGGAGAAATCAAATCCCGGTGAGGTGACAAATATGTGGGGTAGGCAGAAAAGACAGTAAAATGAGCCAACTAATACTGAGTGCTAGATAAGTGCATGGAAGAAGAGAAAGAAGCAGAACTGCTGCAATAGCAGTGGTGAAAAAGATGCACCAAAGAGGGGAAAGGCGTCAGATGTCAGAAGAACCACAGGTAATCACACAGTAGGGCAGAACACTGCAGAGCCAGAGATGCCTCAAGGGAAGTCAGCAGTGAATTGGTGGGAGTAATTTCAGGGAATCCTGTCCAACTTTCTGGGGGAAGGTCACATGGTGTTGCAGAAGATATTGGTGACAAAATAAGAGTGGGTTGTTTGGGGACATGCAAGCAGATTCAGGGCAATTAGAGCAAAGGCGTATGGACCTGGCTAATGGCAACCATTTGACATGTCCTTTGTGGAATAAAGAGGGTTTCCCTTCCTCAGAGCTTGGGGAGGGGCATGATCCTGAGAGCATGGGGTGATCCAAAGGTCTGTCACATGACTTTCCCAAGGAGAGTACACACTCAACAGCACACATTCCATTGGTGGTGATAGAAAAGATGTGGAGAGGAGGGTACATGGAGGTTTTTAGGATCTAATGATAGCCTTGGCCTCTATAGGTAAGACCAAATTCACAACTGGCAAATGGATAGCAGGATTTATGTATTGATAGCAGTCATGATAGAAACGGATCTACACTTAGGGCTACCTATGATAACACATATCATGGCCCTTAGAGAGGTGCAGAGAATCAGGAGTGGAGAACTGTGGTTATAATAAGATCAAAAAATTCATAAGTTTAAAGAAATGGATAAGACACTGTGGTGGAAAATAAAGCATGCGTGTATGTTGCTGTGCTCCATGGACAAAATCCACAAGTCCTATGGCTCAGCCAGTAGGAAGGAAGGCAAACTTGTAGGTATTGCTGGACATTTAATGCAAGGAAATGCCACTGGGCTGCATGCTGATTTTCACATTAGTGTGAATGCTGTCACAGAGGGCTTCTGAGCCTGCACTGAGAGGTTAAACAGAAGGTGTCCTATTGTACATGCACACAAGAAGGCCCAAAGTTCTTGATATAGAGTTACTTCAGACCTAGAGGTGGAGGTTTTGGTATAGGGCAAAGTGAGTGGGTGGCTGCTGTTTGAGCACTGAACTGACACATTCAGAAGAATATTGGATCACTGCCCAGATAGAATAGTGGCCAGCCAGCAAGTGGAGGGTTTCAAATGCAGATTTAGAGGTAAAGCGCAGTGGAATCCCTCCAATATACTATGTGGCAACTTAAAATCTCCTGAAGGAAAGGAACAATTGGTACACAAGATGCTGGAAAAAGTAGTATGGTTTGAGCAGATAGCTTTCCCATTTGACACCCTGCCATTTGACAGATTTAAGGTTTTCCTTTTTTAGCAACTACCTGCAAAGAGAATAGGAGACTACTAACTGATTTACTGCCTTTCTGTCCCAGAACAGGAGTCAGTGAATGAATCAACAGACAAAAAATATACAAAGGTGCAGCGCATCTTACTGACTTTGGTGACACAGGAGTTGGACAGTGTGGGCTAGTTGTGCCATTACTTGGGATCGCTAAATCCACAGACTTAGAAGAAAAAAGGAGCACCAGTCAAAGTAATCAAAAGAGTAGGAAGGTGAAAATCGAGGGCCTTCTTACTGTGTTTGAGATAAAATATGTGTATACAGGCAATGACCACATTGGAAGTGCAATATCGTGAAGCAGGACAAATGAGAAAAGGTGAGGGTGCATTAAGAAAAAAAGGAGGAAGAAGATAAGTGGAAAATGGTGAAGATGCATATGTGTAAATAAAAAAGCAGAAGAAGAAGAAGAAATTGTCATGTTAAACCATAGGTGTGCAATAACTAAATAAATCACTACATAGAAGAGAAGGAGAGGGTATGGGAGTAAGCGAACAATCCACTGCTTTGTTTTTCTTCCCAACACCCATGTCCAGCAGGTTCTCATCATTGAGAGCTCTGATGTACATTCACTAGCCAAAAGAGTACAGATTCAGCTGGAAGGTGCATAACTGGACCGAGGACCTGCAAGATGAAGGGTTCAGTACCAAGGAATATGAGAAATGTGCCGGGAGCAGCTGCTGCTAACAGTGATCGATTTGCAAAAAGAAAATGTGGAACCTGGGGTAATAATGATTCATATGACTAGAAATGACCAGGGAATAATTAATAAAAGAGGGATGGTATTTGTAATATTGATGACAGAAATGTTATATATCGAATTTATGTGTGAGGGAGCACAGTTGCATTGGTCTGAATGCTAGTTAGGTTATTTGGGTGTCAGGCAGTAAATTCTCATGTAATTGAATGAACCAGGAAATGCATCAATAGGAAGATTTCCCGACTAGGTCTGAGGTTCTGCCTGCTAGTCCTCAGACATTAGGACATAGACGACAAGGATCCAGTCCAGTTCAGACTGGATGGGATACACCTCTTCAGCACGGTCCTTGATTTGTTTTTCCTGTGAATATCTCTGTTAATCCAAGACCTGGAAACAGATCTTTGAATGTTGAGCTTGGTTCAAGATATATGGGGGCAGGTAGTCATAATGGGCAGGGTGCCTTGAGAACAGAAAAAAGGGGTTCACTCCCTTTTCTCGTTCTCCCAACTGGTATTGTACCAGATTTAGTCTGTCACAGTGGGGGACTGACCAGGTCAGGACCCAGAATTGGTGGGAGGGACCATCAGGGCGACATGACGATAGGCATGTCACTGTACATGGCCAAAAATGGCTTTGCTAAATCCTGGCAAGGTATAAGCCCAGGGTGAACTAGATGTATGTCACCTGGGCTGCTGGTCACCAAGGAGACTGAAGGCCTCATGGCCCAACCAGGTTCAAAATGAAAACAAAGGAGTTTTCCTTAGAGGAATGGTAATCAGGTTACACTGAGTAATCAAGCTTGGAGTGGGCTGTATTGGTGTATAAATCCAAACTGGCATTATTTTTTATAGAACCTTATCTTTTCTCCATGAGCTTACCCATTGCCATGTTACCTCCCAAGCAGAGGATGGCTAGTACACATAAGGAATGGGGTTGGGGTAATACATGGCTTTTGTCTCCCCTTCCCTAAAAATGTTTTGTTACTCTTTCTTACTCACAGTTTCATTATTTGATATGACTTATCTAGTTTGCTGTCAAGACGTTATGCATCAACAACATATAGTGTGTCCAACTGTCTATCTGTCTCTACAGACACACACACACACACACACACACACACACACACACACACACACACACACACACACACACACACACACACATATTACTGCACCACTGGAATACATTCATCAGCATCAAAAATATTTAAGTCTACTTTCCAGATCGTACAGTATGTGTTCACCTGTCCACAAGGTAGAGCCTTAATCCTGCTACTCTCACAAGTACTGTTGTCAGCATATTGATTCTGGAATGCAGTTAGGCAAGTACATATGACATGTTCTCCTGAATATGGTGAACCTTGGTTCCATAGGTATGGTCAAGTCATTGTACTCTAATGCACTTTATTTGTATAGTTTTTAAGCTTTAAAATGACCCCTAACCTTCACCTGCAGAGTAAAGGCTGGCTGTTCTCATAAGTATACATTTGTACACATATATGTGTGTGTATATATATATATATATATATATATATATATATATATATATGTTTACGTATATGTATGTGTTTATGTGCTGTATGTGTTTATGTGCTGTATATGTTTATGTATATATGCTTACTGCTGATATTCTGAGGATTGCATTTGTCATTCTTGTAATAGCAAGGCTGTAAAGGAGTATATTGGAATTATGTAACAAGACTGAGATTGGGGTATATTAGAGTATTCCTCCATACCTCACTCTCATTGATCTTTGATTCATTTTTATGTGTGTGTGTGTGCGTGTGTGTGTGGGTGTGTGTGTGTGTGTATGTGTGTGTGTTTGTGTGTGTGTGTGCATATGTGTATGTAGCACTGCTTAGGTTGACTGTAGAAATAGTCAATAGCTGTTTTGTTAACACAATTTGGTCAACAAGACAGTTGATCGACAATTGAGTAGAATCACTATCACATCATTGTTGGAGAATATGCCCTTCCCAGGTACTGTGCGATTTCAGAGTTGGGATAAATACATAGTAGGGGATGCCCACATACAGAAGTCATTGTTTTAAGTTGTATGCTTTGAGGTTATGTCTGAGAATATGCATATATATATATATATATATATATATATATATATATATATATATATATATATATATGTATATGCACAAACTCCCATAATGAGTGACACAGAGAGGTGTTGCCCACCTCTGCAGAAAAAGCTTTATATGTATTACTGTGAGTTTTGACATTAGCTGCCTTTCATTTGACCTCATATTTTATTCTTCAGAGTTGTCATGCTTACAATTACAGCTATATATATATATTTGTTTAAATGAGTATACATAGGAAAAAACATGCAACTTTTTAATCAATTGCAGTTTGAGAAGTAATGTTATATATACAAATCAGTGTGTAAGACAATTGCAGACAGCAGTTGAACAGTTTTAACTTCATCAGCAGTAATTGTAAAGGCATGCCAGCAAGGGGTGCAATAATAGTAAAGTGACTGCAGTGTCATTTGTACTGTTCTGTTGTGTTGCAATATGTGCATAGGTCTGCATACACTGCTTTAAAATGCACACCATATGTAACATGAGAGTTCTGTCATTTATCAGTCTCACACACTAAAAGTGACATGAACTAAGCTAAGAACATTTTAAGACACCCAACCTACCAACAGCTTTTGGAATCCAGAAGTAAAAAGGATCACATCTGCTATTCTGTAAACAGAAGGGACAGATGTTCTGCTGTTACTTACAAATGCTAGGAAAGCTGTACCAATATGAAAAGTGCAACGGTCTAACATATTTCTTTGTCTCAAAAGACATACACAAGCATTAAAGTAAACGTGTGAGACAATCTAAGTATAAGCAGAACACCTTTATTTTGTGCTCAAAGAAATTGTGTGACATTTTACAGATAGTCCAGGCTAAAGCACCCAAACTAGCTTTTATGCCTTCACCTTGGGAAAACTTTGCATACAGAATATATACCATTCTTGGTCCTATAATGACATGGTACTCTCTTCCTGAAGTGCAAGTGACAATTTATTAGCATTGTTAACTATTGGTCACTTTCTTTAAGGATTATTAAAAGAATATAATTACAAAATATTAATTATATTCAAGTATTTTACATCTTGTAGTTATACTTTGCCTTTTTAAGGAAAGCATTTTGGCATTGTACTTGCATTGCATTTGCAGTACATACAGCTTCAGCGTCTGCATATTGCATTTCATTTTGTGCTACTCACAAGGAGCATTAATGTTACATTCATATCAGTGTTACACTTTGAAGTAGCACTATTCAGTTTTTTTTTTCTTTGAGTAGTAAAAAAATTTCACATTCTTCTAATACAGTCTGCACTTACCACAGAATGAGAGCTTAAAGTAGAAATCTGCTCCAGGAGCAAAACATTCCATATGAACAAATGGAGATTTGTTTTCAAAGCAACTGTACTGAAAGCATAAAGTCACACATTTGTATTTCCTGTCATGCAGTGTACTTACTACTAACTGAAATAGGGTAAGTGTGTGTTCAGTGATATACAAATGGAGAACTGAATAGTAGCTGATGACAGGGTCATAGTCCAAAGGAATCACCAGAACAGGAGGAGAAATGTTGGTGCAGAGTCTTTGCCTAGCAGATGAAGACGTAGATAAAAGTGAAAAGTTATACAGATGTGGAGCCCTTCTTTAGTGCTCTGTGATGCTGTTAGAAATTAGAAACTTTTTACGTACTAACACTGTTGTCCATTCTAAACAATGTGTTTTGTGACTGTGAATGCGTTTCCTCCCTAGGCATACCTCTCAGCTGAACAGATTTTCACATAATGTCCAAGTTTTGGCCTCATATTTTCGGTCCATTTTTCCTAAAATTGTGGTTTTCTGGCAAATTAATGGTAAATCATTAAAGACTGCAGTTTGAAAATAACGACAGACATTTCAGTTTCAGACTTCATATCCTTCAGAAAATTCATGCTAATGCAAAACCTGCTTTTCTATCAACTTTCTAAGTTTGTAAGAGTAATATTTAAACATTGTCCCTATTTCTGGGCCTTTGTCCCACTTTTATTTATGGCTTTTTCCAGATTTCTTGCTCTAAGAGGTTGAGAGGTATGTTGCTAGGGCTTCATCGCCTTTCTTTTTCGGTTGCTAGCAGCTGTAGTCAGTGCACGTTGCACATAAGCAGTTCACCCTTTCTTGGATGGGTGGTGGTACTTTCTGGTGAGGTATTGCCAACTCCTGAATGAATGATCTATTACACTGGTTACTCAGTTTCTTTACTGTAATCTGTGTTTTATCCTTCCAACTCCATATTGTCAGGCTTTTCTACCTTTTTGTTCTCATTGTGTTAATTCTTGTAATAGCCCACACTCACTACATCTGTTCCTTTATATCTTTTTCTGTAGCTAAACCTAGCCCCACTATTCATGGAAACAGTGCCCATTCTGTGTTAACGCACCTTGCATACTATATTCAGGGACAATACATGCTGTGCGTTTCCATTCCCATGTTTCTGAATAAGGAACAGGAACACCTAGTACACCAATGTGTACCAGGCACCTTTGTGCTTGATTTGGAAGGTTACACTATGTAGCATGACAGAGCTATACCTCTTGATGATTTATGTTAATCTGTGCAGGTACAGTATGTCTTAGCAAGTATCTAGCATACAGTGGCTTCACTTGCTGCCTTACACCATTGTCCTGTATTCAGCTGTCAAACTTCACCATGATGGTGGGCCAGAGTTCATTAACATGTTTAATGAGGGGATATGGTGTTGTGTGAGCTCTCAATTGCAGAAGCTCAACTGCATTCAAATGGAATTTCCTACAATGCAACAAAGGTTTTTTTTTTTGAGGTTTGACAGTGCTAATATGTTGCTTTTCACTGTCAAATGAGCAATACAACATTAGAAGAAGGCGACCACTGTACCTAGAAGTGGTACGACAGTCTTTTGTATGTAGTTGGACTCACACCTACTGAAAGCAGCATGTATAACTGTGTTGTACTGTTTATAAATTGTTTACGGTCAGGGAGCGGGTAAATCTGTAAAATTATGGATGCTTTGGGTACTAGTACTGTGAAATGAAATATGACTACATATTGGTTTTTGTCTCATTGTACTCTGGGATTCTACAAGTCAGAAGAGGTTTTACTCCATTGCATGGCATATACACCCTGCTGTATGACAGACATTGTCTATGAGTAGGCCTCTAAGTTTGTAATGTTTCCACCACCAATCAGTGTGTTGTTTTACAAATCCATGTCTCCTATTATTCATCTGAATTTGTACTAATATCTGTATAGCATTCCTCTAATAAGAATAATAATTAAGACATATTTTAAAAGAAAAAAAAATCATCCAGTTCCATTCCAATAAAAATATATCTTATAATTGTTTGAAATTCCTTCTGCGTAAGAGCCCCAAGAAACATAATTTAGTCTTTTTCCACTTACTTTTAGATGCCTGCTGTTCCAGTAAGTACCACTGTTGACAACTTTAATTACTTCAGTAACTACCTTTATTGATAGGTAAATGCACACTGCATTGTAACTTAGTTGCTGCTTTGTACACTGAGAAAACCATCTCCTTTACCTCTACACTATGCCTGTCTTAATAGACAAAGTAATTTCCTTCTTAATCCAAATCATTCCATGTAAGCACACAAACAAAGCTTTTTTCCAGAAATAGCTAGGTAGTATGGAATTCCCTTTATCTTGGATAATTTTCTTCCCTTAAAGACAATTTGTCCTTCCTGTTAATTGCCCAAACTACCATTAGCTCTTTTAGGATTAGTGGTTGCATTCCCAATATGTTTTCTTTGTTTGTGTGTGTGTGTGTGTGTGTGTGTGTGTGTGTGTGTGTGTGTGTGTGTGTGTGACTCATACCTCTCAACCTCTTACAGCAAGAAATCTGGACAAAGCCATATATAAAAGTGGGACAAAGGCCAAAAAATAGGGACAATTTTTAAATATTGCTCTTAGAAGTTTAGAAAGTTGATAGAATAACAGGATTTGCATTAGCATGAATTTTCTTAAGGGTATGAAGTCTGAAATTCAAATGCCTGTCATTGTTTTCTAACTTTAATCTTTAATGAGTTGCCACTAATTTGCCAGAAAACCACAATTTTATGAAAAACTGACCAAAAATATGAGGCAAAAATCTAGACGTTCTGCGAAAATCTGTACAGTTGAGAGGTACTGTGTGTGTGTGTGTGTGTGTGTGTGTGTGTGTGTGTGTGTGTGTGTGTGTGTGTGTGTGTGTGTGTGTGTGTGTGTGTGTGTGTGTGCTGCTCACTAATCTGTAAATATAAGATTTCCTTGATTACTTCTTAAAAAAAAGGTTTGTAGAAATGACTTTCTGGCAAAGAGTAATGGAGACTGCTGAAAATATCTGCTAGTTGTCTCAGTGGATTAAGCAGTTGTTAATAAGCTGTTTCTTGTGACAGAGTGTTTGCCTAAATGTGTGACTCTTAGCAAGTCTCTTAACCAGACAGTGCTTCTGGGCTGAGCCTGAAAAAGGTCCATGGAGATCAGTGCACTACCCTGGTAGCAGAGTCGGAATGGTAGAAGATACAGATCAGTAAAACAAGTATAGTGCTGTCAAGTACATTGCAGTTAATATCTGTGTTCCTATTTTTCACCCCATGGTTAGAAGGACCGATACTATCATGTGGAAGAACCTAAAGACAGCTAAATTCTTGATTAATTAAATGATTTTATATATATATCTATATAAAACAAACCACTTCTATTCTTCCAAGGAAGGGTCACTAAACTATCAGTTACTAATTCAAACAAAATACAGTCTAAGTATTAACCTTTCAGCTAATAAACTACTCTTTTTCTGAAACTATTAATGATGTACCAACATAATGATCTAATTCCATTTTACTTGGTTTCTAAAACATTAATAGATGCCTATCATATTGATTGTTCCATCCTTAAATAGATTGCAAAGTTATGTCCCTGTTCACTTAATATTCTAAGGAATAACTTGTCAAATTGTCCCAAAGTGGAAATAAATGTCCAGTAACCACATCTTTAATATGTTTGACTTGCTGCTCAACACTACTTTAACACGGGTTTTATATATTTATATGAATTTATTAATGAAAGTTTGCATGTTTACATCAATACGGCCCATACAATACTTCATTACAGGTTCTGTATAACAGAGTTTGTTTGCATTTATACACCAATAGAGCTCATTCAAAACTTGATTACTCATTGCAACTTGTTTACCCTTTCCTTAAGCAAAACCCCTCTGTTTTTATTTAGAACTTACCTGAAATCCTGAGGCCATCTGCTTCCTTGGCAACAGGCATCCCAGGTGATGCGAATACCCTGGACATCCATCTTGCTAGACTTGATAAAACTTTTATTTTCTGAGTCTATGCAGTGCTACATTGATGCATCCCCTGGCTCCAAGTCCCAGTATGGCCAGTCTTCCACTGAGAATGAGTAACCCTGGAATGATACAAGTTTGAGAACAGGAATCTAAAAGAAGAACAAAAGAGACTGCCATCTAAAGCTTCCTGCCTAATACTACCCTAGTCTTCTCCCTCTCCTAACAGTTTCTTCCCCTCTTCATCTTTCACGTCTATTTTTCCCCAGTCAGACAATCTGGTCTTGGCCCAAAACTCTTTATCTCCTGCACAGTTGATGCTCTTTCTCTGTAGCATATTAATGAAACAATATTGTGATACTTGTACATTCAAGGAGCTGGAAACATGGAAACTGCATTCAGTTAACTACCCTGTACTAATCAGTTGATCTCAACACCTATATAAACAGATGAACAGATATCTTAGTATTTAACCAGCTAACTAGAGAAGTAAATGGATAGAGTGATGCTGACCTGTTGCAAATACATTTTCAATGTTTGAGAGTACAGTGAATACATTAGTGTATGACTTGTACCCTCTGATGACAGGAAGGATTATCAAGGTATTTTGTTAGAACTACAAAACTCTATGTGCCATCTTTATGGGTTAGTTTACAAATGTGCTACATACCATTGAATACTTTGATATAAAAGGTTTACATACACAAAATCATGTACTTCACTGAAAACAGGGGTTCGAAATGCAGTCTTAGTTACAAAAACATGCACATAAATGTGCATTCA
Organism: Protopterus annectens; assembly: GCF_019279795.1. Taxonomy (NCBI): domain Eukaryota; kingdom Metazoa; phylum Chordata; order Ceratodontiformes; family Protopteridae; genus Protopterus; species Protopterus annectens. Next base: position 485,665,270 of record NC_056728.1, read on the forward strand.
ATTGCTTTTTCTCTTGTTAGTCAGTCAGCCTTCGCTTTTATGGAGAATTCAGCTGCATGCATCCCTAAAACTATTATAAAAGGTGTGCAAATCAACTCCACCCCCATGAAAGTGTAAACAACCCCTGTATCACTACTGATACTATAAAAAAATACTCTGTGGTTGTGACAAAAGGGAGAAAAGGAGAAATCCCTTTTGCTTTAACCAATTTAGAAAATCACCATTTTTAGTAAACTGGGCAAAAGAGCCATGTTTCACAACTGGCGATTAAGGAATTGACTTCATACATGCATGAAACACCTATGGTGATTACAATCTGCCCACAGTTTCAGGCAGCCAGTGGTGGCTGGTGACTTCAAATCCAAGCGTGGTTGCAGGAGATAGTTGGATGGGTGGGGCTAATGGGAAAGGGGTTTGACCAACTAGAAAGGGGTGGAACTATACTTAAAAACCGCAAAAACTGAGACTTTAATTAAATACATTGCCCTGTGTGTCAAACCATCATTATGAGAGCCCAATCAAGACAAAATGAAGTGTAGAAGAAAAAAAATATTTCAATGCATTGGCTACATGACAGCTTACTTAATATCTAGATGGAAACAAAAAGATTATGAGGCATGAAAAAATAAATTGCTTTTTAAATACATTACTGGAATGCCAGTTAAAATCAAGTATAAAAAAACAAGCACCACTCAACTCAAAACTCTTCTGCTTGCATTGCAGTTCTAATTATAATTGATATTCAGCTTTATAAAAGTACCAAGTAATATGCTGAAAGTAACAATCTCTGTGATACCCCCACTTGTAAAAATGTTTCTTATCCAAAAAAGACCTGCTGCCTGAGAACAACTATCTACTAGTTTCATGAGGAAAACGTGATCAAAGTAAAAAATGAAAAGCAAACAAGAAACAAGCTCAAGATAAATTGCTTAAAGGATTACTGCACAGGTTATGGACCACACATGATAGATTAGCATTATGTTTAGATTTGGGGTAAAGCCTGCAAAGATGACTGCAAGTCTCCAACAAATGTAATGAGCTTTTGAAAATACTGTAATCCTCTCCTTTATTACAAATACTGTCACATGCATTTCAATGCCTAAGGCTTATACGTTATCTAGTTATGTAAATATTCTCTGCATGACAACAACAAAAAGGCTTTCAATGTTGGTAATTCTTTAACAGTATGCTTATTAAAGCTTACTTGCATCTTACAATCTCAGATAAGCTTACCTGATGGTCATTAAAGCATTGCTACTTAAACACAGAACAACAGGCACTGCAACAACATGCCTTTTCTTAATAATACGCATAAATAAACAGTATAAAAATATGACAGAAAACCAGAACATTCTGTAAAATCAATGACAGATGAAAAGCCACTGTAGTACTTGTGGCTACCTTGGATGGGGGGATACTCTGCACACTTACACTGCATAACTGTCCTTGCCTTGCTTGGACACATCCATAGTCACTACATGGGGGAGTGGGGTGCAACAAGTATGTCACAATTTGAAATGTCCCTGGCTGACGGTGATGGCCCTGACACATTTGTCATAGCTCTCATCCTCAGAGCAAGACATCTGGGCAAAGCAATAAATAGAAGTGGGGTCAAAGACCCAAAAAATAAGGACAGTTTTTAAATATTGTTCTTATAAACTTAGAAAGATAATAAAATATTAGGTTTTGTATTAGTATGAATTTCCTGAAGGGTATGAAATCTGAAACTCAAATGTCTGTCATTATTTTCTAACTTCAATCTTTAATGAGTTGCTACTAATTTGCCAGAAAAACACAATTTTATGAAAAATGGACTAAAAATGTGATGCAAAAATATAAAATAGCCACACAATACAGCTGGGGACCTGTCAAAGAAGGGAGCCTTTTTTAATATTAGTACTGATAAGTTGAGCAGCTGACAAAATAAGATAATTTACATGCATTTTTGAAATAAAAGTAATCTATAACTCTGATCATTGCAATTATTTATTAATTGTAAATCCTCCACATTTTTTTTCCAAAATTGCCATTTTTGGAGGGATTATTAGGGGGAGAGTAACATTTGAGCCAAAGTCAGGGACAGTTGAGAGGTTTGGATATACCTAATTCTATAAAGCAATTTATTTGTGCGTATTTCTCAACCTCTTAATGCAGGAAATCTGGACAAGGCCAAATATATTGAGGGAACATACAGACAGTACTAAAAAATGCTTTTGTATAAACTTAGACGGTTGACAGAATAACAGATCTTGCTTTAGTATGCATTTTTCTGAAGGGTATGAAGTCTGAAACTCAACATCTGTCATTATTTAGTGACTTCATTCCTAAATGATTTGCCAAAAAAACACAAATTTTATGAAGAACAAACCAAAAATAAGAAGCAAAAATCTATTAATTCTGTGAAAATCTGGACAGTGGAGAGGTATAGTTCAGCTGGGGATGTCTTTGAGATTGCCACCCTTCGCCCCTCACAAAATCATGATCAAATGGGGCCTCCCCCTGTAGCCATTCCAATGTCCCATTACTTGGCTGTTTTGCCCCATTTACCATAAACACTGTATTTCTGTGATGATTTGGATTTCATTTAAAAGTTTTATTTTACATTTTACAGCACAAACACTAATAGACATCGGCTAAGCAAAGCAATGCAGTCTCTCAATGAAAATAGACTTAGCATTAAAACTTCTCTGCCCTTAAAACTCACATTCATTAAAACAGCATTGAAACCTACATTCAAAGAAAATACATCTGGCCAGTGGTAGATAAAGATTAACGTTGGGCTATTTTCAAATAATTGGCCTAAAACGCCAATTTTTTAGAGTTTCTGTGATTTAAAAAGCTTGTTTCAGCTACATGTTGTGTCTTTCGGCATTTCCCAGTTAGGGGTCGCCACAGCAGAACTCCGGTCCGCTAATGATTGGCAGTAGATTTTTACGTGCCGAGTTGCCAGCTCTGATGCACAACCTTCAACGAAGGTACGCCTATTCACGCATGTCTCCACACAGAAGATGCTCTAGCTGAGAATCGAACAGGTGAATGTCTTACTGTGAGGCAACAACGCTACCGCAGCACCACCACCGCAGTTGTATTGTACTTAATTTACAGCCTGCATGTTAACAAAGTAATTTTTGTGTTTAAATTACCTGTTTAACTGTTGTAGGCTACACACTCAAGTATGATAGCCATTTATGTGCATTTAAAGTGTTTTTTTGATTGTATCTGCTTTATTTTCTGAAAAAAAAAAATACTGTTTTCCCACCTTTCTAAGCTAGTATAGTCCAGTTTTCAGGTTAGTGCTGAATTCAGGGCTGTGTTATAAGTTTCTGTGTTTGCCCATACCTTACTTGGATAGAAGGAAGTTTCTCTGTTCACCTGTGATTGAGGGGAGCTTTGAGCAGCCTATCTGTCCCTGGAGGGATGCTTTCTGCCCAGAAATTAGTAGTTTATTGGCCATTTTGGGCTAATTTCTATCTCTTTCATTTCCCTGCTATAAAACCCGCACTTGCGCAGTTTTTCATACTGGGCAGCACTGGTTAGCTAAGGTATAACTATTATTCCTGGCTCCACAAAGTCTACTCTTCAATTTTTCCCTTGGAACTAGACAAACTTTTAACTTAAGCACTCAAACCATTCACTTCTCAGCCACTTGCTCAAAACTCATACCAAGTACTAATAAACCTTAGCACTTGACCCCCTATACTGTAGAGAAGGGCAAGGCTCTCTATTTGAACTTACCAGCCAATCAGTAAAACAGTTGACTGTACCTATCCAGGCATGTCCAAAGGGCAGTTTGAGGTGTACTCTCCAGTCCAATTGGTGAATCTGGGCATTTTGAGGCAATGTTACAACTGCCTCATGTACACAGACAACCGTCTCTTCCTACCACCAAGCACTAATACATGTGAGAGATGCAATTATGAAGCCAAACTGGAGGCTAAGCTCTCTCAACCCAAGACTGGACCAGACAGTCAAGAGGAGAAGGGAAGTACTTGCATCACACCACCAGTCTCAAATAGCCCTATGAAACCAGTGCCAGCAAATAAACACAAAAAAATACACAAAAACATACTCAGAGGCTCTAAATAAAAATCTGCAAAAGCAACAGAGACCTCCAAAGCAGACAACCAAGCAACCTCCACCCCCAACACAAGCCATGAAACACATAATTCATAAAGCCAGTGTCCCAATCAGTCACAGCCCTTAAGGCAAAATAACATACCCAACACACTAGTAATAGGTGACTCTATAGTCAGGCACACTGACGTCCCACTCACCAGGCTGAAAAGGAGAAGGTTACTGTTAGCTGCCTGTCAGGTGCCAGAATCCGCCACATAACACAAGCACTCAGGTCACTCCAGAACAAGCACAACTACGACTCTGTCATTGTACATAGTGTGAATGACCTGAGCCATACTTCCCTGGACTACATGAAAAAAGACATGGAAGAGCTCTCTGATCACATAGCCCAGGCTGGTATGACCCTGACCTTGAGTAGCATCCTGCCCTCAGCAAGAATGAAACCACGGTATAAAGAAAAAATTATCAATTTCAACAATTGGCTAAGCTTCTGGTGTCATTCAAAGGGGATCCAGTGCCTGTCAGCCTGGGATGACATGCTCGACAAGCCAAGCTGCTTCACTAGAGATGGCTTGCACCTGTTACCCTTAGGCTTTCAAATACTGGCCAAGGCTCTTCCCACCCCCATAGTGTTTTTTTAGACAAGGCTCAAAAGACAAACCCACCGCCGTAAATAGCACAAGTAACAAAAAACTGAGGGTAATGCTGCTCAGTGCCAGAAGTCTAAACCTCAAAATGCATGCACTCAAGGCACTCCTCAGTAAGGAGAAAATCGATATATGTGTAGTAACAGAAACCTGGTTTAAGGTTCCAGAGAGCACCCCAGCACTATCAGGTTACAACTCATACCATACATTTCGGCCAGAAATCCCGGACCGAAATACAAAAGGTGAGGGCGTATCCATATTCATCAAGGATACCAACACCTCCAGGTTAGTGGCACAGCACGATGCTTCAGAGATCATTCACGTGCAACTAACAATGGGAAAAACTGCAATTCAAATTGTAGCTTGCTACAGATCACCCACCATGTCCCAGGACCGCCATTCCGCATTTCTGAAAACACTGGGAAACATAAAGGTCCTACCAAACACCCTGATATTGGATGATTTTAATTACCCAAACATTAACTGGGAGAACTACTCAAGTACTAACTCGCTTGCCCAACATTTCCTAGAATTTATAAACTCAAATGCTCTGGATCAACTGGTCAACACCCCCACCAGAGGTAACAACATATTTGACCTGGTCATCACTAACATGGGCGACCGGTGTTCCACACCAGAGGTCATCCCCTCACTGGTTAGATCTGACCATAAACTAATCACCCTGGATATCCACATTCACCCCCACCCTCGGTCAAAGAAACCACTGTGAAAAACTTTTCAAAAGCAAACTTCACATTACTTAAGACAAAGGTGGAAAGTTTCAAAGCCCCCATGCTAAAGGATAATGCTGCCCAAGCTGCAAAATCCTTTACTAATGCATTCTACAGGCACCTACAAGAATGCATGGATTGTGCTATCCCAAGCAAAACCAAGACTCACTCCTCCAAGAAAAGGAAACCAGTCTAGTGGACCCCTGCCATAAACAAGCTATACAATAGAAGGAGGAAACTAGTACAGAAAAGAGTAAAATTCCAAGAAGGTAAGATATCCCTGATCAGTATCAGCAAGAAACTGCGATCCCTCATAAAATCATCCAAGGCTAACTTTGAAAGAAAAATTGCAAAGGACTCCAAAGATAACCACAAGGCATTCTTTAGCTATGTCAAGAATCTATGTGGCAATTCTCAGATCAGCTTGGAGTTAGTGCAGAATGGCACAAAATACACTGAACTGACCAATGTCACCAACATCCTGGCAGACAGGTTCAGTGCAAACTTCACCCCCCTCTCTCACCCCCAAAGGGGCCCATAACCATACCAGAAAAAAGTAGTGCCCAGAAATTACAGACACTCAGGTTAAAACAGCCCTCTCCAAAGCCAAAAACACAGCATCAATGGGACCTGATGATGTCCCAGACTGTGCCCTACATGAGCTCAAAGATGAACTAACCCCTCACCTAAACACACTGTTCAAACTCAGCCTCTCCACATGCTATGTGCCCATAGAGGTGCGCACAGCAACAGTTATTCCACTTCAAAAAGGTGGAGCCACAACAGACCCTGGGAACTATCGCCCCATAAGCCTGACTAGCTTGGTCTGCAAGGCTATGAAGCGCATCATCATGGATCTCATTAATAGAGACATTGGGACTCTCCAAATACTGGACCCTACCCAGTTCAGCTTTGTTAATGGCAGATCATGCCTCCTAAACCTGGTGGACTTTTTTGAGACAGTTACCAAGGCTATAAATGAGGGAAAGGTGGTCCACACAGCCTACCTAGACCTCACAAAGGCCTTTGACAGACAAGCACAGGAGGTCTATGGCTGATCAAATTTGCAGACAACTGCAAACTAGAGCTATAATTGACTCTCCGGCTGACACAGACATCCTCCAAAAGAGTCTCACTGAGACAGATACCTGGTGTCAAAACCATGGCCTCAAGCTAAATGCCAAAAAGTGTATAGTCATCCCCTTTGGAAAAAACAAAGTACCCACAAACTACCACATAGGTGGTAGCCCCCTAAATACGGAAAATGTAATAAGGGATCTGGGGACCCAAGTAGATAGTAATCTCTCCTTTGATAATCACATTGCCAAAATGGTTAGAAAATCCTTCTATGTGGCCCACCTAATCACAAAAGGGTTTGCACCCAGATCAAAAGAGGTCATTGTGCCCCTCTATGCATCACTCATCAGACCCATCATAGAGTACAACACCCCATTTGGGATGTACCTTACAAGACACCTGCAACAGCTGGAAAGACCACAGAAGTATCTCACCAAGAGGATCACTGGCCTCAAACAGATGCCCTATGCAGCTCGATTGAAGAAACTCCAGCTGTACTCGGTTGCATACCACCTACTCAGAGGTGATCTATGCCTGACATGCAAGGCCATGTCCATCCCAGAATTTATGGACATGCTCCACCTAAAGAAAACCATATCCCCTCGAGCCACACGGTCTAGGGATCTAAATCTCACCACAACAATAAATAGGACGTGCTGGAGGGATAGATTCCTTTCCCAGAGACATCCCATGCTCTGGAACAAGACTCCAATCTACATTAGGCAGAGCTCCTCGCTAACACTCTTTAAGAGAAACCTTGACGAGTGGATGTGAAATAGAAAGTTTACCTTGGGGATCACTTCAATGGCTCTGCTGGACAGAGGCACAGGGAACTAATCTAAGTGGGTGGTGAAAGCCAACACAATTCCGGCTAGGCTTATAAATGCCTTTGGGCAGATAGCCTAGTACCTACCTATGAACCTATGAACCTATGAAACATACATGTATTCTTTGATACACCTTCCTGATTGTATTAAATTATATTCCTTGTATAATACAGTATAGTTGTTAGATGGCGTGTTAAATGTATGGTTTTGAACATTTTTCCAGTAAACAATGAAACAAAATGCATGCACCAATAATGACAAAACTGCCCAATTCAGAACATTTCCATCATAAAAGTCTACTCAAACTACTACAATCCACCAGTATCAGTAAATATATACAATCTCTGCAGAAGTAAAAGTCATCTAAATAATTCCACATTAAAGAAATCTGTAACTAATGAAGAGGTCGCTGCTAGCAAGCAACTTTATATTTCATTGTTTCATCTACAAAAAACAGTCAGTTGCCCTTGAGGAATAAATTGCCCATGTTACATTAAAAATGATATGCTAGTAATATTGCAATAGGGAATTGATGGCAAACTGAAAACCGGTTGACAGTTACTAGGTATCTCCACCAAAGAGGACATTCTCAGGACTGAAGCATCCACCCCCTTTAAAAGTACAACACAGTACAGTATTAGCAATGCATCTACATACTGTGGGAGTAGAACCCACAGCCTTCTGCATCAAAAGCAAGTACACTACCTGTTGTGCTATTAACAATGCAAGCAAAGTCAGCATAAGCAGCACTAAACATCTCTTCCCCTGAAGCTCTTAGCTCCTTGTAAAATCCACTCGACACTCAACTGTGTCTCTCAACTTTGCAGCACATTAGCACAAGAAATCTGGAGAAAGCCAAAGTTTATCGGGGTGGGCAAAAGCCCAAAAACTAGGTACACATTTTAAAAATTAGTTGTATAACCTTGGGAAATTACTAGAATAAAATGCTGTGCCGTGCATTTTACTGCCAAGTCTTGGGCCCAGGACCCTGTATACTACAGTCAGAGCAACATACCACTATGACAAATCAGCTGTTTTTTGAAAGACAGGAAGACTGAAACTTAAATGACTATAATTTATTGAATTCATTTCTCACCATAGCTCTCAATGTCTTAGTACAAAACACCTGGGCAAAGACAGTAATGGGGGAATACAGCCCCCAAACATATTCAGTTCTCACCATAGCTTTCAACCTCTTAGCACAAAAAAGCCTGCACAAAGTCAATAATGGGGGAACACAGCCCAAACATAGGGACAGATTTCAAATATTGATCTTATAAACTTAGAAAATTGCTGGAATAAAATGTTTTGTGTTACCATATACATTCTGAAGAATATGAAGTCTGAAATTCAAATGTTTGTCATTATTTAGTGAATTCAAAATCCAGAAAACCACAGATTTTATGAAGAACAGAACAGAACAAAAATATGAGGGAAAAATCTGAATGCTTTTCACAAGTGGTGTTGGGTAGGGAATTCAGGCTGTTGCTACCTGCACCCAAGCTTGAGGGTTTGAGCGTGAGTTACTTGCTCTAGCTGCCAGCTATAGTTAACTGGGGCATTACACACACACACACACACACACACACACACACACACACACACACACACACACACACACACACACACGTACCTGAGTGAATCCAGCTTGCTCCGGATGCTTCTCCAGTCAAAATAAGCAAGCTTCCCATCCTCCATTCAAAAGTCCGCAGTTCCTGTATCTCGGCACTGGAATAATAAGCCTTTTCTCCATCCCATCCTCCATTCAAACATCCGCAGCTCCTGTTTCTCAGTGCCAGAATAAATAAGCCAATTCCCCAATCCCGATGCAAAAGTTTGCTCTGAGGTCAAATTGCATCTGCTCTGAGTTCAAATTGCAGCAGCAGCAGCAGCTCCTGTTTCTCAGTGCCAGAATGCCATACATGCATGCGCTGCCTCTAACTAGTTCTGAACATGCACAGACTGCAGACCTTGCAGTCCGATCCCCTTTCAGTCTATGCGGTTGTAACCACATAGACTTCTGGGGCATCTATAGACTGCTGCCTTCTTTCCGAATCCAGACTGGTTAAACGGCAGTCCGGATTCAAGTTTCCAAGCATGCATGCATGGAGTTTCGGGATTTTTTTTGTTTTTATTTTGGTTTACAGCTGGGGGGGGGGTGCAGTCCTGCAGTCCAATATCACAAGCCGCCACTGCAGGCAGCATAGCACAAGATACTTCATATCAGCATTTCTTATAGAGGAACAAAATTTTTGAAGATCATATACAAAGATTTGCATTTAAACCTTACAATTCTTTTTAAGTGGTTGCATTGTTTACTGTTGTTTTCCTATCCATAATATATATATATATATATATATATATATATATATATATATATATATATATATATATATTTCTCACATTGTTGTAGTTATTTCTATTGCCATAATAATTTATCATACTGTCATGCAAATGTACTTCCTCATGCCAAGTCATTGATTATCATGTCTTAATGTTGTGATTGTGGGGAGAAGTTGGTTTCTTCTTGTAACAGAAGATGTTGTTGTGTGTAGTTTTTACTTCAGATGGAAGTAGAATATTAGAAGTATTTATGTACTCCTTGCTTCAATATATATTAGATTTATTGTTATCTCTACCAAGCATGACAGAAGCACACATATATAAGGGACAGAAGACAACAAACTGAGGTTGTAACAAATCCAGGGATGAAGAAGACAGTGGAGAAGGGGGTATGAGACATATGGACAGACAAGACTGACTTGGTGTGAGGTAACACAATGAGGGAAAGGAAACATAATGTTGAAGAAGGTATCAGTCAAACAGATGAAATACAATGGTGAAAGGAGGATTGTAAAATTAACAGGGTGGGCTTGCACACAAAAAGGAGGGGAACAAGAAGTTGGAATATAGGTCTGAGTGTTCATGGCTGCAGTCACTGAGGCCGGCTGAGACCCAGTGGGAGATTCCTCATAACCTTAGGTATTCTGACCAGTGAGCCTTGGCTGAGAAGTTAGAAACAGTGCTAGGCAGGGATGTGACCTAATGAGTCAATGAAGCATGGTTGCCATATGACCTATGCAAGCATCCAACCTTCTGTTGATGATATCCCCCACAGGTTTTGCCAGCTGCTGATGAATGGGGGTTTGTCAGGCCATGCAGGTAGGATGCAGGTTGCTGTGCTCTGTATATAACAGTAAAAGAAATGAGGAGAAGCAAAATGATAATGAAAATAAATGCATTTAAGAGAGACGATAACGAGAAAGGGGCTGGGCTGGGGGAGTTCATATACAATGAAAAGTGAAGTTCATACTGTGTTCTGAATTATACAATTAAGCAGTATACTTGTAGGACAAAACCACAATGTTACCTACTTTAGCTAGTCTGCTAGCCTATACAAGTGAGGAGGGAACTGAACCCTCAAACACCATCATGCATAGTCAAACAGGTAAGAGAATTAGTATAATGAGCTCTGTACACAGGCAAACAGCGACCTGTAGTCATAGAAATGGGACTTTGCTGTCTGATACTGCTGTACATGTAAAAAGAATAGACGTTGGCCAGACATAATACATTTGACAACTTTATTTAGTTACCAGGCTTAAACATCCCAGGATGTATCTTGAGTAATACAAATTTAGAACCTAAAAGGCTTAGATACTCATCCACCTTTTCTGTTCCTAGCACCAATGGATTTGCCTACATGAATTAAATTTGCTGCCCTACCTATATGAAACTACTAACTAGCACCAATGGACTTACATAGATGAATCCTACTTTGCTAACATTGCATTGCATGTCCATTTTTATATTCAACAATACACTGTCAAATCCTGCTTTATTCATGCATTTTAAAATACTGTATCTCAGTAATGATAAAATGCAAAGCAGAATATCAAAAGGAGAAGACTACATATTGTAGCAGAAATGTGTTCAAAGAGAAAACAAAAAAATCATCCATGCAAGCCTGCAGTTAACGTTATCTATTATTTGTTCATGAGCACCTACCTGAATGCATTGACAACACCAAAATTTGACAACTTTATTTAGTTACCAGGCTTAAACATCCCAGGATGTATCTTGAGTAATACAAATTTAGAACCTAAAAGGCTTAGATACTCATCCACCTTTTCTGTTCCAATGGACTTACCCACATGAATTAAATTTGCTGCCCTACCTATATGAAACTACTAACTAGCACCAATGGACTTACCCACATGAATTAAATTTGCTGCCCTACCTATATGAAACTACTAACTAGCACCAATGGACTTCCCCACATGAATTAAATTTGCTGCCCTACCTATATGAAACTACTAACTAGCACCAATGGACTTACCCACATGAATTAAATTTGCTGCCCTACCTATATGAAACTACTAACTAGCACCAATGGACTTACCCACATGAATTAAATTTGCTGCCCTACCTATATGAAACTACTAACTAGCACCAATGGACTTACCCACATGAATTAAATTTGCTGCCCTACCTATATGAAACTACTAGAAGAATATTTACCCTCCATGCTACCTTGACTGCTCAAGGCCTTTTTAAAAATTATATCAAAATGACTCAGGTAAATGGGTCTTCCATCTAAAAATAAAAAACTAGCCAATTCTGTGTAAACGATTCCAACCTCCTCTAAAGTAAATAGCCAGGACATAATAAAGCCTTGTGTTGCCTTTCCAGTACCTCCTACTGCTCCTTCCTTACTTGATCTGTCTTAGACTTACCAAGACAAAGCAACACTGCATTATCTGTTATACACAAATCTGACCATGTAAGAGATCATTACAGTTCAGTAATCCTGAACATAACCAGGCATTTGCAACAGCCTGCACGTCAAGAGAGATTCCTCACTAAAAGAATAGCGGGTGTAAATAATATGTCTTATGTGGACTGCCTCAAAGCCCTCTCCCTCCACTCAGTCTCCGATATACTACTAAGGAGCTGATCTATACCTAACGTGCCTATAACACAAACAGCTCAATAGAAGGTAGCACCTTATGTAAACCCCTCAACACAATTCTCAACCACCATTAGGTAACCTGCCATCAGTCAATCATCCCCTCTCTCTCACTGTCTTTCAGCATTCTCACAATAAACTGATGTTTTGTAAAGTCCACTCAACGTACAAACTTAGCAGCTGCATTCAAAACCATTAAGTGAATGTGGCGATCTCAGAATCACTTAGCTCCCACCAGCACACCAGCTATCTTGCTTCCAACTTCTCTGACCACACCCTAGCTGGTAAAGGTAATTTACCCAAGAAACTTCCAAATGCTAACAAAGCTGAACTAAAAGACTTCCTAGAGACTTATGTTCATAAGATCAGACGTAAGACTATGCAATCAGATTGCAGACCATTACAAACCTAGCCAATAACCCATAACCCATGTTTGAAAGTTCCCTGCTGCCACAAGGTAGGCAATGCAAGATAGAAAAGGGCAGAATTTGAGGAAGCCCATCCAGTTATCATGAAGGTGGTACAGGTGCTACTCTACTACTCAGCTATAGGGGACATACTGGGATATAAATTCATCTTATTGACATGTCTTATTTATTTGTTGATAACGTTTAATTCCTTTACTCTGGTATTGATGAACTTTTTGTTCTAGGAGAGAATAGTAGGCCAAACAGGGTGATGTGAGAGGTGCAGGAGGTGTAGAAGACTCTAATGTGAATTCAAGAACCACTACATTTTCTTAGGTTTCTGAACTGTCTTTTTATATATGGACAAATTAACACATTTGTGGCTAAACTCTTTACTGGAGGAAAACATTTTACAGAGCTTTCACTGTAAAATGTACAGTGCACTTAATTCTGTAGATCATGATAGCATTGCTTGTGAAAATGTAATACTTTGGAAGATATAGAATCAGAAATAGAGGGTCTTAGAAGGGAGATTACCATGTCAGGGGAGGACTGTGAATATTTAGTAGGAAACAATAATAATTTAAAATTAAATGACACTAGGGGAAATAACAAGGTTAACATGGAGATTTGTTTAATAAATTAATGATCTCAGACAGAAGCAAGCATCACCTTAATATAACATAGTGCTACAAATCGTGACTTTCTGGGAAACAATGCTCTTTTTTTTTTTTTTTTTTTTTTAGCAGAGCAATTTTAGTAGATGTCTGCAGCTGTGGTCTGCTTACATCTAGCTAACATTTTTCATATACCACACACTGTTATTATAGAGGTGATGTACAAGCATATGATTAACCCTTATATCATTCACTGGGTTGCAAACTGGCTACGTCAGAAATCACAGAGAATGAGAATTACACATCTGAGTGAAAAGAGGTGTCCCACAGGGTTCAGTTTTGAAGCCGGTGTTTAACATTGTCTTCTCTTTAAATACAAAAACATCAAATGTCTGGATGGCCATGTATGCGTGTGATATAAAAATAGGTTGTGTACTTACTGCATTTAATGACTTTGATAACGTTAATCAATGTTTGACTCAAGTAGCCTTGTGGATTAAACAAAATGGTTTGCCAGTAAATACAGATAACTTTGCTGTTCTACATTTTGGGAAAGCTGATATCATGTCAAGTGTGAATTTAGGATCTATTGCATTGCAGAAATGTATAGAATACAAGGATATGAGTGTTATCGTTTGTAACAACTTCATTCAGATTTAGGTCTAAATCTCAAAAAATAAAAGTCAAATCACTCCAAGGGGCTGGCGTAATTTTTAGGACCTTTCATACAGAAGATAAAAATATCCTAAAACAATAGTTCATAGTTCATGTTCGGCCAGTTCTAGAATATGCTATGTTAGTCTGTTTATATGACGAGGGAGACTTATTATTACTTGAAGGCATCCAGTGTAAGTTCCCTAAGAGAATTCCTGAGAACAGGGATATGTCGTATATCAATCTAGGCTTGACAGCCTCAGTCTTTTCTCCATCAGTCGTAGGTATTTGAGGGGGAAAATGCATTTAGCTTATAACGATTTGTTTAATGAAGAATTATGCATAGTGTTGAATAGTGAGATACTGAACTCAAGTAAAATCACTAGAGGAGCATATTATACATGCAGACTTGATGAAAGCAGAACAGTATTGAGTATGAGAGATTTAACACATTCCATGGTACATTTATGGAACAGGTTGCCATTGTTTATTCTACCTCTCTACAGCTTTGTAAAACTCAGCTTGATATGTGGATGCATTCTAGAGTTTTTATATCTGTTATGGAGCCTGTATTCTAATTGGCTATGGCCCCAATGACCCTAACACAGTTATAATACAACTATTGGACTATATCTTTCATGGATTGAAAAGCTAGAAAGACAAAGAGGGTTATATCTTTCATGGCTTTAAAAGCAAGGCATAGATCCGTATGGAGGAGTCTATAAGAAACTGTGTATAAAGAAAGTGCTGCTAGTCTGTCTTGATAATTAAGATTTTGAGGCACCTGATCCTTTTATTTAGGAACTTCTGAGGTCTCTCACGTAGAAAAAAATGTTTAGACAAAGACATGCAAAAAGAACATTATATTCAATAGCCATTGACTATTGAATGAACCACCCTTATTAATTAATAACCCTGCTACAGCTTGCCAGTCTACCAAACCTCTTCCTCTTAGCTCTTCTGCCTCTGGGGCTATAGCATGAAACTTGTAAAGCTGAAACTGAGACAAACTATCAGTCAAAATGTTTAGATTGCCCTGAAACATGCTTAGCATAGAAAGACAAATTAATTTTAAATAATGCAAAACCAACTTCCTCAACAAATGTTGAGCCTTATTAGATTTTGCAGGCATTTATAGCAAAACTACTGCCTCATTGTCTGAATGAAACTCTACCTTCTTATTGTTCAGCACTCCTTGCCAAACCAAAATTGCCTTTCAAATGAGCATTAACTCCAAAAATATATCCCTTCTCTATTTCAAAGGCCAGTTCTGCAGCCAAGCTGCCACAAACCACTTGTATCTTTAAAATATGCTTATGCATATGCTTGGATCCCGGAAACTACCGTCCCATCAGTCTGACAAGACTTATCTGCAAGGCCATGGAGCGTATTATCATGGAACTTATAAACAAAGACATTGGCAACCTTCAAACACTGGACCCCACCCAGTTTGGGTTTGTGAAGGGCCGATCTTGTCTCCTGAACCTGATTGACTTCTTTGAATCAGTCTCCAGAGCCATGGACAAGGGTAAGGTCGTCCACACAGCCTATCTAGACCTTGCCAAGGCCTTTGACACCATCCCCCACTCTGGAATCATAGATAAACTTACTAAGTTGGGCATTAATCCCTATGTCACCCAATGGGTTGCTAAATGGCTTACTGATAGAACCCACACTGTAAAAGTAGCCGACTCCAAATCCAGCTCCAGACAAGTGACAAGTGGAGTACCTCAGGGTTCAGTCCTGGGGCCACTCTTGTTTGGCATCTACTTCTCTGAAGTACAGGTCAACACTAAGGGACTCTGGCTAACAAAGTTTGCAGATGACTGCAAACTGGGAGCCATTATTGAATCCCCAAATGATGTGGATACTCTACAAAAGGGCCTTACAGAAACAGATGCTTGGTGCCAGAGCCATGGGCTCAAGCTCAATGCCAAGAAATGTATTGTTATCCCCTTTGGGAAAAACATGTATCCATGAATTACCATATAGGTGGCAGTACACTAAACACAGAAAGTGTGATAAGAGACTTAGGGACACAAGTGGACAGTGGTCTCACCTTCGATAACCACATCGCCACAACAGTCAGGAAATCCTTCTATGTGGCACACCTCATCACAAAGGGCTTTTCATCCAGAAAAAGGAGGTCATTGTCCCACTGTACTCATCCCTCATTAGACCCATTATAGAATACAATGCCCCATTTGGTATGTACCTCTCAAGACATCTGCAACAACTGGAAAGGCCTCAGAAATACCTCACTAAAAGAATCACAGGCCTAAAGCAGATGCCCTACGCTGACCGCCTTAAAAACTCCAGCTATACTCTGTCGCATATCGTCTACTCAGAGGCGATCTCTGCTTAACATACAAGGCCATGTCAAACCCAGAGCTGTTGGACATGCTACACTTAAAGAAATCCCAATCCCTCAGAGCTACACGCTCCAGGGATCTAAACCTTGTCATCACAATAAACAAAACATGCTGGAGGGCTAGGTTCCTGACCCAGAGACTCCCCAGACTCTGGAATAGATTGCCCATACATGTCAAGCAGAGTGCCTCTTTGGACCTCTTCAAGAGGAACCTTGACGATTGGATGGGAGAAAGGAAATTCATCCCAGGGATCACATCAGTCGCCCTGCTAGACAGTGTTCCAGGAAAGTAAATAATGTGGGAAGAAATAGCCAGGGAATTGTTATGGCTAGGCTTGTATAGGCCCTAGGGCTGATAGCCTAGTACCAACCTATGAACCTATGCCACCTGGCACATTAGTATACAGATACAAATCATCTGATGAAAACCAATCATCTTGCCACATAACCACACTATTAAAATGCACAAGAGCTGATTCCAGATCATTAGGTCTTCCTTAAGTCTCTTAATCACTGACTGTGTGATGCTTTATCTTGCTACCCCTCAACAAATTTGCAAATGAACGGCTAAATGGCCTTACTCACCTTATTACTCTGCATGCTGAGTTTAATAACCCCAAGTAACTCCATCACATCCTTACCTGAACTTTTGACTTAACTAACATACTTCTGACTTCCTCTTTCAATTTACACAGCTTTTTCTCCAACAACAGAAACAGGTCCAAGGACACATATATAGCCTAGGAATGTAAGCACCTTCAGCAGACCTTCTTGTTTCTCCTTTTTGTTGTTCCATCACTAATAGTACCCCTAACACGTTACACAGATCCAGTTAAAACTGAACATGACCTTGCATCCCCTCTAAATCTTCTCCAGTCAAAATGAAGTCATCTAAATAATGCCCTACTTTTGAGCAGAAACTCTCTACTCCCACCCACATCCATTACAATGTTACACTAAACTTTACAAAGATTGTGCAATCTACCTTGCAAACCATAGATATAACCATATTTAAATAAACCTTACTGCATAAACTTATCCCTAACATCAGCCAGTCCTCCTCTTTGATTGGTAATAAATGAAAAACAGACTCGATCTAGTTTAAACAACCAAGGATCAGTAAAACTACTGATCATTTTAACCACATCATCCAGCAATGTATAACATTACCTCTATTTATGTGACCATTTACTAAGGTACCCTCTGGATTTGAAAGATGATAAATCAGAAGATATTTGCCTGGGAAAAGGACTAAATGGGGAAATTCTAAACACTCGAAAA
Source organism: Protopterus annectens (assembly GCF_019279795.1). Lineage (NCBI taxonomy): Eukaryota > Metazoa > Chordata > Ceratodontiformes > Protopteridae > Protopterus > Protopterus annectens. The sequence continues at coordinate 485,682,928 of NC_056728.1, forward strand.
GGGGGGTGGGGGTGGCAAAGGACCTAAAGTCCTGCTTGTCCTCACCTCTTTACCTAACAATGCCTGAACAATTTCCTCTTTATCTTTGACTTATTGCAAGTTACTTAAAACCCTATCAGATCCCGAAATTAATGATTCATTGAAAAAATCCTTAACAAAACTAAAAACGGACTGAACCGACAAACTCCAAAAACTGATGTGTGAAAAAGCAAATAGTAAGATGACCACAATGAGGCAAATTGTATTTTAGCGCTTTCATCCACTTTATTAGAGCGTGAACTTCTTCAGAAAAGACATGAGCCCTCTCTTTCTCATGTCTTTTAACACTCTATACAGGAAATGATGTCATTTTACATTCAATTAAACAATATTAATAGATAACACACAAGTGTTCATCACTATAATTTTACCTCCTTTATCCGCCTTCATTACCCTTACTTCAGAAGTGCGTGCCAGTTGTCTCAGAGCTATATTTTCTGTTTCTATCAAATTACCCTGTTCTTCAACAGTTTTAATTTTCTTGAACTCAGTTTCACACATTTTCTGAAACACTTGCAGTGTATTTAATAAAGGCAGATTAAAGGTGCTTGGTCTACCAGGAGTTCTATCTGGTTGTTGCTTCTTATCACTGATGTCCTTCAAAATATATTTTAGGTTCAATTTTCTTAAGAACAGTCTAAAATCCATACCAGTTCACGTTAACATCATATGTCATTTTTGTATACATTTTTCCCACAGATATGTTCACACCCTGAGAGAAAAGAATGAATAGGGGGTAGTGTGTGGTTGAAAATGAATGTGGGTATGTGGTGGTTTGTGAGTGAAATGTGTGTGTGTGTGTGTGTGTGTGTGTGTGTGTGTGTCCAATGTGGAAGTAGCGTAGGGGAGTGAAAGATTCTTGGCAAGGATTGTGTTTTTTTATATATACACACATACACATCAAGTGGGTTGAAATCATTTTAAATACACAAATATAAGAATGTTTCAAAAGATGAAATTTTCATACATACATATATTTTTACATACATAGACACATTTTTATATATATATATATATATATTTATTTATATATATTTTTTTATATTTTTGTATAAGAACTTTGAAAGAAAGTCTAAGTATTTTTAAAAAAGAAAGTATACTAGGACTTTATTGATCTGTATTGATTGATTAATTATTAATTATTGTTTAATTGAATGTAAAATGACATCATTTCCTGTATAGAGTGTTAAAAGACATGAGAAAGAGAGGGCTCATGTCTTTTCTGAAGAAGTTCACGCTCTAATAAAGTGGATGAAAGCGCTAAAATACAATTTGCCTCATTGTGGTCATCTTACTATTTGCTTTTTCACACATCAGTTTATTGAAAAAATCCTTGTAAATTTCCTTATTATCATTTGAGTTATCTGTTTATTGAGGTAATGCTACAACCCAGCCATCAATCAATTCTGATAGAGGAGTGCCCTGGCCTGTCTTCTGGCCCCTCAACAACAAGGTAACTGATCTCTCATACCTGTAAAATTACACCTTCCCCTAATCCTTACCTCATTGATTATCCCACCCTGTTATCTTCCTGGAGCCCCCAGGGTCCATGACCCCCTCCTGCTTCTTTCCACCAACACTTTGTTCCCACTTTGTAGGCTGCAGCAAAACAAACAAGCATTATTTATTATTTTATTTATTTTACATTTGTTGACCGGGCTAGTCTAGCTGGATACATTTCCATTTTCAGTAGAGGCCCAGGGAGAAAAGCTCCACATAAAAATTGAACAATGTTACAATAGACAAGACAAATGGACAACATCATCATCATAGAATAATAGAATAAAAAAAAAATAGCAAAGCATATACAGATATAGAGAGAGAGGATCCTATATATATAAAAATAACAAGTAGTTGAAATAACAAAAACAACAAGAAACAAAGCAAAATTGATTAAAAATAATTTTAATAATAAGAAATAAAAGTAATAACAGAAGAAGAAATAGAATAGGAGAGATAGGAAGGGAGGAGGAAGGAGAAGAGGAAGAAAAGAAGGAGAAGTAGTGACAGATTAGCTTGAGGTAAAGATAAACAGGGTAGGATGAAAGGGGTAGACTGAAGGAGAATACGTAGAAGAGAGAGAAAAGTAAAGGTAGGGGAAAGGCAGAGTAGTAGGAAAGCGCAGAGGGAGTGAGGGATTGAGAGGGTTTGAAGAGCAGGTGGGTTTGTGGCTTTGGGCAAATTTTGTTTGTTGTGTTTTAAGTGTTGATGTAGTAGAGGTAGAGATGTTAGGGAAGTAGATTCCAGTAGATCTCAGAGTCAGTTTAAGTAGAGAGAAACCAGCGAATTATAAGTCTTAAGAGATTTAGCTGGATTTACTGATGACAGTTTAGTAAAGGTTATAAGGGATTAAAAGTTTAGAGGATTGTTATAAGGGATTGGGTTTTTAAGAGATTGTGGGTATTGTTGTAGGAGGATGGTGAGTTGAGAGTTAGTCTGTGGTTTGAGCCAGAAAGCCAGCCTAGAAGTTTCAGTTAAATAAGTGGGTACTAGTGTTAAAGCCGGTACGGCCGGCGAGCAGTAGCCAGTTTGCAAAGCCAGTTTATTTTGGGTTGGATTTGTTAAGGTTGGTTCTAAAGAAGAGTATAAAAAAGAATGAGACAAAAAGATCTTGAAGGCAATCTTGATGTGGATGATGATGTTTTAAAGGTTTAATTCTGTATAGGCTTCCTATTTTCTATTGACTGTTTTAATGGTGTTGACTTATTTAGACAGCACAAAGGTTGTTATCAATTTTATTCTATTATCAAGAGAGTATGATCAGAAATTTATTTGAGGGAGTGGTGAGGTTCAAGGAGGTGGACCTATGCTAGAGAGAAAAGGAGAAGGAGAGAAGTTTAATTTTTGGCATTGAGGAGGAGGAGGTTTCTGAGTAGAAGTTTTTCTACAGTGTTGAAGACATTTTGTAAGTGTCTAAAGTCAGTTAGTTCATGAAGTAAGCAAGACAGGAGTCATCTGGATATTGAATGCAGGTAGATTGATGATTGAGTTGAAGTGCTAAGATCATTGATGAACAGGAGAAAGAGAAGAAGGAGGAATGAGCCCTGAGAGGTGAGTGGAAACGAAGTAAGTGAAAATTTGGAAAAATGGGACCCTTGCTTGCTGTCTATTGCCAATTGCTGATGTAGGACCAGTTAATGGCAAAATTATCATGATATCAAAGGAGAGTGTTAATTGTTGTTAATTAAAATGGAGTGGTTGACTTAGAGCTCGTGTTAAGAGAGGTCAATGAAGAAGGTTGAAAGAGAAGTTTTAATTTTGCAGTTTGTTAAATAAAGGGAGAGCAAAGGATGGAGGAGTGGGTAGTAACTATTGTGGTTTAACACATGTAGACAGTTTGCTATTATTTGCTATTAAAAGTTGTTGGTGGCTACATTGTGTTTTTGTTTTTGATACATTTTCCATTATTTTTTTAAAGGAAAAAAAGGCAATTGGTCTATAGTTTGAGTACTCAATGGAGTTTCTGCTTATGTAAGGGATAATATGGGATATTAGATGTGTGGAGTGATGTTTGATAGTATAGATAATTTTTATGATATTTGGATGGGATTTCTTTTTTTTTTTTTGGAGTTTTGGAGAAAAAAAGTGGGAGGTACATGGCTTCAAGGGGTTTTTGGGCTTTTGTTTGAGGATAAGTCCTGGCAAGAATTTTGTAGGGGTTGAGTTTGTTTAAAGGTATAGGAAGGGTGTGTTTGGTGTATAGGTGGGCTGGAGTTATTTAGAATTGTAATTGTTTGTGTAGTGGTGGATAGGTTTGTGTGAGGTGAAAGTATGAAAGCAGTGCTAGAGTGAGGGGGGGAGGTTCTGGGGGGAGAGGGGGGGTGATTACGGTGGTAACTGTGGGGGGCTGCTTATAGATGACCAAAGTTTTTTGGGTTTTTTTGGGTGAGTATTTATTTGTTTGCTCCAGTTCCTTTTTTGTTTTATTATGAATATTTTGTGTTGAAGTTTATGGTAGAGTTTTTTACCAGACTTTTATTTCTTTTTTTTCTATTTTTTAGGCATTTATTATTTCTGGAAAATAGCTTTTTTCATTCTTATGGTTTTGGGGGAGCAACCATGTTGAGTTATTGGAGTTTGTTTTTCTGTTTGTTTTACTGGGCATGAGTGGTGAAGAGATTTCAGGGGGTGTTCAGTTGCATTTGCTGAGTTTGTTTTGAAATAGGTTCATGGTAAAGTTTGTCTTAAGTAGTTCGTTAAAATTTTTAGTGAATGTTAATTTTGAATGTTAGGGTATTTTTTTGATGAGTTCAGGTTAAAGTAATATCACTTTAAAACTCAGTCCTGCTTTGTAGGCAGTTTTGATTTTGTTTATGGTTATCCAGTATTAATACTCTCCAAGCAAAATTGCTTATATATTGAGGCTAGTTAAGTGATTGTTGGGTTAAACCAGGTAGGCATATATGAGGATGATGATTATCTGTATTGATGGTGTTCCAGTGTTTATTGATGTATTATAGAATTTTGTGGGGTTGGTTTTATATAGGTGAAATTGAGAAGGGGTTTATGTATGGGGGTAGTATCGGATATAGCGGGATGCAGGGTTCTTATGTGTTTATTTGGAGTTTATTTTTGTAAGGGATTTTTGGTTTACTTAAAGGCGGTAGGATAGGGTAGAAGCTGAGGTATATTGCTGATTCTTTAAAAAGATAAGCTGATCACCAGAGTTACGCTTTGGTCGGTCAAGTTTTAAATTGCTATGTCCTGGGGTGTTATCTGTTTGTATGGTGGGGTGGTATAGGAAGGTGATCTGAGAGTCACAGAATGTCAAATGTTTGAATATTGAGGAGGGCATGTAGAGGAGATATTTGAATTTTTTATAAGGCATGCTTTATTTGTTTTTTATTTTATAGCTTATAGATTTCCATAAGCTTAGTTTCAAGAGGGAGGATTTGGTCCAGGGGTAGGTGATGAGCTCATCTTGTAATATAAGAATATTAGGTTTATGTAGTGGGGTTTGTTTTAATAAAGATTTAGGTATAGATTTTTATTGGTTTAGTTTTATTACTAAAGTATTGATCTGTGGTTATGTCTGAAAAGATAGGGTAAGAAGGTAAGTATGAAGTTAGTAGTTTAAAATTTATGGAGGAGTGTTTGTTATTGGGTTAATATTAGTGGAGAGAAAGATTATAAGAAAGAAAGGAAAAGTGTAGCAGAGGATTAAATGGTAAGGGAGTGAAAAGTAAGTGTGGGAGTAGGAAGAGGAGTTATTTAAGTAGAGGCATGTTAGTAGTTAAGGAGTAAAAATGGAGTGGACAGAAAAAATAGAGAGAGAGGAATAAAAGCCTAAAAGGAGAGGGGAGAAAGGGAGGAAGTGGGATAAGGTAGGGTGGGAGAGAAAAGGAAGAGGGTGGAGGGAAGGAAAAAAAGAAGAATTAAAAGAAATAAATAGAAATGGTCAAAAATAATAAGTGGATAGGAAGGAAAATGGGCAGGAGGAGGCAAGGGGTGAGAGTAATAGGGAGCGGGAAGAGAGAGGGAGGTGGGTAAGAAAGAAGATAGGGTAGAACTAGGTGTATAAGAGGGGGAAGTGAGAAAGGTGGGAAGGGGGAGGGATTCAGGGAGGAGTGAGGGGGCGGGGGGAGAGGGAAGGAGGAAGGGGAAGAGAGAAGGGAAAGGTATCAAAAGGGGTAGGAGCCATAGGTAAGAGAGGTAGGTGAAGATGAGAAAAAAGGGAGGTAAGTGAGAGACCAGGTCAGGAAGAGTAGAGTGAGACAGGCAGGATAGTGAAGTATAGGACGACAAGCAGACAGGTACGAAAGATAGGTCTAAGTTAGGAGGGAAAGGAAGTGTGCAAAAGGAGAGAAGTAAAGAGGGAGAGCAGGTCTAAGTTAAGAGGAAAAGTAGAGGTAAAAAGGATGAAGCCAGAGACTAGAGTAGAGGAGATGGGCCAGGGGAGGAGAACAGGGAACAGCATAAGAAAAAGACAAGGAAGTAACATACAGAGAAGAATATAGCTTAGCTAATGAAAAAGAGAGAAAAATAAGAGACAAAGACAGAAGAGAAGAGGAATGTGGGAGAGGAAAAGAAAAATAAGTAGAAGAGAGCATACGAATAGAAGAATAAAGCTAGGGCTAAAGGAAAGGTGAGGGCTATGCTGCTGAGAGACACAGGCAGACTATAAGAGGAGAGATAGAATACCACCCAGAAGGTCAAACAAATGAAACAATAGAGCATAGAAAACCTACTTCTCTTTCTACTTTCTTTCCTCAAGAAGGTAGAGGGTAACGCAATAAAGGACAGATCAGTCACAAGAGGGTTGGCAGGTTTTTCTTTTCTGAGGGAGATGGGAGACGAAGACTGGAGAAAATATAGTTCAGCTTCAATTTCTTTCTTCTTCCTTTTCTTCTTTACAAAGTGGTAAACATGGAAAGTTGTTTGCATTCGCCAAGAAGAGGTTCTTCTCTTTTCTCTTGGCACCAGACTGCAGACAATATAGTTGCATGGTGTCTTATTGAATGTGCCAGTGTAAAAAGGTCCAGCAAGCCTTTACCTTATTCAGTCCTCCCTGTCCTGTCTTGCCAGACCCCCACAGCATATTGATCTTGATCCCTAACCTGTTAGCCTCATGTCTACACTTCCAACAAAGTGACCTGTCCAGTGCTTTTCATTTCCTGAAATGCTGGTCGTACCATAATCATGCATTTCCACCTCTTAAATGCTGATCCTCCCTTCTTTTTATGAAATAGGCCAGTAAACGAGGAATGAGGTTTAATGGAAGACAGGAACTGAACAATTTATGTCATGTTGGAGTGAAAGATAATTGTTTTCTATTGATGTATGTGTACTAATGTATTTTTAAATAATAATACAAGAATTTAATAAACATGTTTTTTTAAAAAATAAATACAACAGTAAGGGAAGGCTCTATTTGCAAGTCTTTTCTCCAGCACCACAGCTATGAAATACACAAACCCACATCATGGTTATATCAAGGTATAATTCTAAACGTGGTCAGTTTCTTTCTCTCCAAAGTAGCTTGGGCAGCCATGACATTCTTAAATTCAGCTGCCTGGAGCCTGTCACCTCACTCAATGATTCACTGAGCCCCATCTGTATCAATTAGTTCAGTGACATTTAAAACCTCCCTAAAATCTTTTTACTTTTACAATGTTGGAATATGCAGTGTGATAAACACACCCTGATAACCTGCTAGAAATGATTGTAAATGCTGTTGACTATGAACAGGATGACCTTGGCTCTGATCCTTATCTTAGACTAAACCTTACTGCTCATAAAGCAACTGAGGAAAACTAGACCCCTCCCCCCTTTGATGCGTAAACACCACAAGCAAGTTTCACCCAGTCCCTACAGCACACTTCCCATGCATGTTTGGCACTGCTCAAGAAATGTTGCCTTCAAGAACTCCTGCATCTTCAGCCTACTTGCTACTTCTAGACCTTGCAGTGATCCTAACAAATAATATTTGGCCACAGAGCCACCTTCAGATGGCTTCACTTTATGTGTTCTCAATAGAATCCTTAACTGAAGAGGTTACTGGTTCCTCCGCCAGCATCATTTATTTCTCCTGGCTTCTTGCAGGTCCTTCGGTTTTGATTCTTTGGTCTATCATATTCTGTACAGCTTTCAGGAACAGATCTCATCCTCCATCCTCTCGACTGCCTCACAGATAACATCCCTGCATCTGGATGCTGCTGCATAGGATCATAGGAGGTCACTAGGATAATCACCCTAAAGCCTTTTTAAGTCTAACCATTCATTCCTCAATTTTCCCAGATATGAATGTTCATGGTCGAGAATGGCTTTGGTATATGCCTATGCCTTAGGGAAACTACAAACTGTCCCTGTACATAAGGGCCACAGGCAGCAAGTCAGGGGTGAATTTGCAATTTCCCATCCATTGGTCGAAAATGCATTTGAATAGGCTTTGGATAAAGCTCTTTTTTACATGAATATGGAGTCTGTCCCAGAGAAGGAGTAATCTCTGAGGCTCATAACTACCCCTCCAACTTTGTTTATGTCACAGATGAGGTTTAGATCCTTAGATCAGATAATTCTAGTGCTGGTTTTTTTTGAGTGTGTATAACAGATCCATCAGGACTGGATCGGAGAATGCCTTGTAGTCTTGTAGGTAAGGCATAGATCGGACCCCTCAGTAGTATGTAGCAGACCCAGCAGAAAAAAAGGGCTTTGAGGTGGTCCACATAGGATATATTATTTACACCCTGTATTCTTTCAGTGAGATAACTCTGGGGCCATTCCAGCTGTTGCAAATGGCTGGTCAGGTACATGCTGAAGGGTGCATTGTACTTGATTATTTATATAATGAAGGCTGAGTACAGTGGGACTATGCTCTCCTTAGATCTGGATACCATGCCCTTACTTATAAGTTATACCAAATAGAAGGATTTTTTCACTACCATGGGCACATGGTGATCAAAGTTCAAGTTACTGTTAACCTAAGTTCCCAAGTCCCTTACCACTGAGTCTAATCTTAGGGGAGTGTTATCAATGTATTCATTTTCAGGGGTGGTCATCTTCTCAAAGGGTGTAATTCTGCATTTTTTGCACTGAGTTTTAGGCCATGGTTTAGATAGTAGTTATTTATCTGTGTCAGACCCTCCTAGAGGATATCTACATCTTTGGGGAACTCAGAGATTGCACCCAGCTTGCAGTCATCATCAAATTTCATCAGCCAGAGGACCTCTACATTTGCCATTACTTTAAAGAAGCATATTCCAAACAGGACAGGTCCCAGTACTGAGCCCTGTGGGACACCACTGGTAACAGGCCTCCTGGTGGAGGTGGATTCCCCACCCTGCTGTTCCTATGCAATTATTTACGTGCTTGTGGAGAGTTTCTGTAAACATTTTCACATAGGCCACTGTATTCCCTGAGTTTTGGTGGTTGGAATTTAGCAATTCCATCACTTACTAGGAAGTACTTAGCCTTGGAAAAGTTCTTAAAGGTTTAGAGGTTTCCTGTGAATTCAACCTTTATATTTATTTCAAGGGCAAGCAGGGGAGGGCAATGTTCCCTCATATTTGTGAGGACCAGATCCAGGATATTTGTACCCCTAGTAGCAGTGTAGACTAGCTGTTCCAGGGTGTTTGCATTGACATAATCTGGAAATTTTTTGAGTCTGCATATTATTGGTTGTGTATGTATCCCAGTTTATGATAGGATAGTTGAAATCACCCATGGTTATGGTGTTGGGATGAATTGTGAGTGATTCCTGTACATTCAAGTACAGGATATGATTAGATCCAGGATATTTGCACACTTAAGAAAAGTGCAGACTAGCTGTTTCAGGATGTTTGCATTGACAAAATTAAGGAATCTTTGAGCCTGCACATTAGTGGTTAGGTATCTATCCAAGCGTGTATGTATGGGATAGTTGAAATCACCCATTAATATGGTGTTGGGTGGAATTGTGAGTGATTCCAATACATTCAAGTATGTGATATGATTATCCTGGGTCATAGATGGGGACCTATAACAAGCAAGGATATGGTATAGGACTTTACCAGTAGTAAGTTGGACATGGGGTAGCTCAAGCATGTCATATTGTTTGACCAATCTTGAAGTGAGCTTACCTTTTATGTAGATAGATACACCTCCACATCTTGTCCCTTCTTGTATAGTGGTTGGTCTAAATGTGTGGAAGGCATTATAGAATTGTACTGCCAGGTTGCCTTCCGTGTCTTTAAACCATGTCTCAGTAACTGCACAGATGAAAACACTCTCCAAGGTAAGGAGGACGTCCAGGGAATGGAGCTAAGTCCTGATCCTCCTTGTGAGTTGTGCCGGTGCCTTTATTGATTGTTCATTTATTTGGCTAGAATGATGTCCTCTGATGATTTGTTAGTGGAAGAGAGTGCAAAACAGACCGATATGTTTTTAGCGACAGATTATCCTTATGATTTTGTTCAATAACATCTGGCACTAGGTCAATTTATGGAGAAACAATAAGTATTGCACACTTTGAGGAAGAGTTATGAATAGCAATGATCATTTTGAGCAATTGAATTGTGACAATGTTGTTAGAGCTTTGGTTTTAAAGTATCAAGCTGACATTTGATTTATTAAAGACATTATAAGGACTAATTGGTCTATTTTTAAATTTGATGATAAAACGAATCATGTTCTGGGTAGTTAACCTAGGTTTGTTTATAAGATGGGCTTTAATTTTAGGAACAGTTTTAAAAATTGTGCCCCCAAGTACAGCAATTAATTTCAGTAAATCCTCTGCCACCATTAAATATGGACATTGTAATCAATGTGATTATAATTTTAACTGTGTTTTTATTTGCTTGTGGAGTACACTTATAAAACGACTTGGTTGTGGTTGTTAATCTCAGGGTGCTATTAACCTTACAATATGTGCCACTTGTCAATCTTTTTATCTGGAAAAAAAATTGAGCAGCTTTATCTAAACGTATTTATGAGTATTATTATGGCATCAGGATATGTGATAAAAATCCTCTTTATAAGCATTCACAAAATTGTGCTACTTTTGACAGATTTGTATTTACTGTTTTAGAAAAGGTCCCCCAAAACCCAAGTGGTGGTGCTTGGGAGACCACCATTACATTTAGGGACCTTTACTGGCAGTATGCTACCACCTCTCTGGTTTAATTGATTGTGTCTCCATTCACAGTATTCTTAAACAGAGGTCCACTAAGCTTTATCATGTTTTAAATATGCTTTTAATTAGTTTATTTAATTTTTGCTATTTTTCATTTATAAAAAAAATCTTTTCGTGCATAATTATATATGTAGAAATTCTTTTTAGTACGTATTATCTTTACAATGTTGTGCAATATACGTGTTCATTTTTTATTGCTGAATTATGTGCCTTTAACATTGCTATTAAATTTAATTTAGTCTAATTTAATTTTTGGTCACAGGATGAGTTTAGTGTATTTAAACTGGAGTGTTTTTTTTGCATATATTTATTCTGATGAAGTCTTGTTCTTGTAAAGGATGAAAATGCTTAATGTACAGATGGTTCAATATTTATTAAATATTATCCTGTTTCATGGACTGTTATTTGGGGGCAAAATTTTTGTGGTTTTCTTAGTTGTTTTGCTGTTTTGCCACTATTTTACAACACTTTTTGTTTTCTACCTTTATTGAATATAATTATTTTTCAAAGCTGGTCCTAAGGCTCAGTCATTGTTTTTTTAAAGAGAATAGAATTTTATCTGATGGTCCACCATTCCTATAGTATTGTTGTTATTATATTTACATTTAGTTGAACCTTGGGAAAGGAAGGAAGAAAAAAAACTTGCACCCAAAAAGAAGAGATAATTAGCTAGACTGATTGCTAATTATAAAAAGAGGAAAAGTCCAGCATGAGGTACTTCATATACCAGGCCATTCCGCAGAAGGACTGCTAACCAAAGTATTTACTTTTTTGTCACATTACCCATTTATAAGAGAACTGTTTAAAAAGGAAGCCCAACTCTGTGACCCAGATGGATAAAGTCCTGACAATGTATTAGGTTACCTAGGTTATGTTACATTGGCAGCACAGGTACTGGGAAGTTGGTAGGATAAGAAAGAGGAGAGATAAGAACCTGCTGTTTGCCTCTTTCAGGGTGGTCAGATGGGCACACATGCCAAATGTGCAGACGTATGCTAGAACCTTTAATGGGTACCACATATTATACACATGCACTTGCTGCAAGGAGAAAATGGTATCCAAGAGTAATTTGTGCTCATGTAAGGGGGTGACACTAGAGTCAAACGCTCACTGCACAGTCTGCCTTAGTGATCAATGACTATGTACAGAGGCAACACAGGGCATAAAGAAAAACATTGCAGATCATTGCATAGATCACAGCCCTGCTGTAGCCCTACTATCTATAAATGGGAATGGGTGAGTGGTCTTATCTATGACAATGACTTGATGGTCATCAGGAGAGAAGGTAAAAAATACAGTATATATGTAAATATATACATACATATCTAACGAGATAGACTGAGTAAACATCTCAAAGGAAATTCCAGAAACTGAAAATGTTATGAAATGAAATATATCTTCAAAGTGTACACACACACCCACACACAGACACACACACACACACAGACACACACACACACACACACACACACACACACACACACACACACACACACACAGACACAGACACACAGACACAGACACACACACACACACACACACACACACACACACACACACACACACACACACACACACACACACACACACACACACACACACACACACACACACACACACACACACACACACACACACACACACACACACACAGACACACACACACACACACACACACACACACACACACACGCACGCACACACACATGCACACACACACGCATGCATGCAAACATACATACACACAAACATACATTTAAACATAAACATACACATACACATGCAGAAACACACACACACACATGTACAGATTTATATATAACAACTCCACAGTCACATAATAGTAGAGAAAAGTGTAATTTCCTTTATCATTGAAAGCATCTGTCAGTGACACTATTCAGTGGTATAGGTACTTACCTATTTTGCTCCTATAAATTAAATGATATGAACTCTAAAAATATACTGAACATATAACCAGTTCCATAGTCATTACTTAAAAAGTAAAACCAAATTAGAGTTCATTAACATATGTAATATAAACTTTACAAAAAGGAACTACTCAGAAAAAGTTAATTAGTCCATCTGAATAAAATACGTCTAAGGCCAGTGTTCACAGTCGCATGCACAAATGTGATAGGGGTATTCCCAATGCTTACAAATGATTGTAGCAAAGGCACGATTCATGGATGCCATTTACACTAATGCGCAAGGCCTAAAATATAATGAGATGCAAATGAAAAATGATGTAAAGTGTAATATGCTAATAAGTCAGTTTTGCAATTCATCGTCTGACATCTCTGTGGTATGCACATCCATTGTTAAATGTGATGCTCCGCCTTTGACATTGGAGTTGTAATCCACGAACTTGTCTGTCCAAGTATACACAAGCACTTCCCTGACACCCAAATTAATTATTTCACCTAGCAACCCCTTCATTAGTTTGCATTAAGTATGCAAAGCATTAAAATTACACAATAAATTACTTTGCCCAGCAATCACTTCAGAAGTCTGGCAATGTTTGTACTTCTCTGACACGCAAATGAATTATTTCCTCCAGTGACCCCTTCAGTAACCTTTCCTAGTAAACACAAACATCAAAAAGAAATATTCACCCAAGCAGCCCCTTCAGTAACATGCCCCAGTATGCGCAGTCACCAAAATGAAGCATTCACCCAAGTTATACCTTCAGTAACATGCCACGGTATGCATAAGCACCAAAATGTAGCACTCAGTCAAGTGACCCCTTAAGTAAAATGCACCAGTATGCGCAAGCTCAAATTTGAAGAATTCACCCAAACATCCCCTTTACTAAAATGCCCGGGTATGCCCAAGCACTGAAATGAAACATTCATCCTAGCAACACTTCAGTAACATGCCCTGGTATGCACAAGCACTAAAATGACACATTTACCCACATGATCACATTAGTATCTTGCCCCGGTATACACAAGCACTGAAAATGAAACATTCTCTCAAGCGACCCCTTCAGTAACATGCCCTGGTATACACAAGCACTGAAAATGAAACATTCTCTCAAGCGACCCCTTCAGTAACATGCCCTGGTATACACAAGCACTGAAAATGAAACATTCACTCAAGCGACCCCTTCAACAAAATGTCCACGTATGCACAAGCATCAAAATCAAACATTTACTCAAGTAACCCCTCAAGTAAAAATGTCCAGGTATGCAGAGGAGAGGCACCAACTCAGCTTCCCTCACATCTCTATATTCTGACTGAAACCTCCTCCATTCTGGTGTAACTTCAGGATGATTTACACAGTTTGTATGCAAATGAGTTTATTATAGATTCATGTCTATGAATCAAACTCATGCACATATGTGTAAACCCTCTTACCAATGTAGCAGCTGTCTCTTTATCGCTTATGTGTTAATCATTTTATGCATTTTTGATAGAGGGGCTTATTCATAAAAAAGTCCTTTGCATTTCCATAGTTATCCTGGCAGTCCAGGATTTGGATAACCTCCGAGTGCTGCTCTTCATTTGTTTTTTTTACAACAAATTTCCTGTAACATTTCAAACTAATTAAAGCTTAATGCAGATAATATTACTATTTAAAAACATGTAAACCTAAAAATAAAATATAAAGAGTACAATTAACCATAAAACTGTGCACTTTATTAAAGCAATAGTTCAGCAGATAAATGCTGGGATTCAGAAAGAATCCCAATATGAGAGCAAAAACTGCTGCAGCAAAAAAAGTATTTTAAGTGATCACTTAAAATGCATTACAGAGACATGATTAACTACAATGAGAAAGAACTCATTATTATTGGTTAATCTTCATGTGACTGAATCACCATGCACGCACTCGCGCGCGCACACACACACACACACACACACACACACACACACACACACAAATTTTATCTGTGATCACTTGCAGATATGCACTCATACACTGTCACACACACACATACACACACCACACCATCACTGCTATCTGTCTGCAACCAGAGGTCCAGATGGAAAGATGATAAAATCAGCAATTAAAGGAGAGTATATTATTGTACCTGAATTTATCCTCAGGTCTTGTTGAGCACCTTCACACTTTGTTCCCACTTTGTAGGCTGCAGCAAAACAAACAAGCATGCAGACTTGCATGGTGTCTTATTGAATGTGCCAGTGTAAAAAGGTCCAGCAAGCCTTTGCCTTATTCAGTCCTCCCTGTCCTGTCTTGCCAGACCCCCACAGCATATTGATCTTGATCTCTAACCTGTTATCCTCATGTCTACACTTCCAACAAAGTGACCTGTCCAGTGCTTTTAATTTCCTGAAATGCTAGTTGTACCATAATCATGCATTTCCCCCTCTTAAATGCTGATCCTCCATTATTTTTATGAAATAGGCCAGTAAAGGAGGAATGAGGTTTAAGGGAAGACAGGAACTGAACAATTTATGTAATGTTGGAGTGAAAGATAATTGTTTTCTATTGATGTATGTGTACTAATGTATTTTTTAAATAATAATAATACAAGAATTTAATAAACATGTTTTTTTTTAAAAAAGAAATGCACCAGTAAGGGAAGGCTCTATTTGCAAGTCTTTTCTCCAGCACCACACCTATGAAATACACAAACTCACCTCATGGTTATATCAAGGTATAATTCTAAATGTGGCCAGGTTCTTACTCTCCAAAGTAGTGTGGGCAGCCATGACATTCTTAAATCCAGCAGCCTGGAGCCTGTCACCTCACTCAATGATTCACTGAGCCCCATCTGTATCAATCAGTTCAGTGACATTTAAAACCTCCCTAAAATCTTTTTTCTTTTACAATGTGGGAATATGCAGTGTGATAAACACACCCTGATAACCTGCTAGAAATTATTTTAAATGCTGTTGACTATGAACAGGATGACCTTGGCTCTGATCCTTATCTTAGACTAAACCTTACTGCTCATAAAGCAACTGAGGAAAACTAGACCCCCCCCTTTGATGCGTAAACACCACAAGGAAGTTTCACCTGGTCCCTACTGCACACTTCCCATTCATGTTTGGCTCTGCTCAAGAAATGTTGCCTTCAAGAACACCTGCATCTTCAGCCTACTTGCTACTTCTAGACCTTACAGTTATCCTAACAAATAATATTTGCCCTCAGAGCCACCTTCAGATGGCTTCACTTTACGTGTTCTCAATAGAATCCTTAACTGCAGAGGTTACTGGTTCCTCCACCAGCATCATTTATTTCTCCTGGCTTCTTGCAGGTCCTTCGGTTTTGATTCTTTGGTTTATCATATTCTGTACAGCTGTCAGGAACAGACCTCTTCCTCCATCCTCTCAATTGCTTCACAGATAACATCCCTGCATCTGGATGCTGCTGCATAGGATCATAGGAGGTCACTAGGATAATCACCCTAAAGCCTTTTTTTAAGTCTAGCCATTCATGCCTCAATTTTCCCAAATATGAATATTCATGGTCGAGAATGGCTTTGGTATATGCCTATGCCTTAGGGAAACTACAAACTGTTCCTGTCCATAAGGGCCACAGGCAGCAAGTCAGGGGTGAATTTGCAATTTCCCATCCATTGGTTGAAAATGCATTTGAATAGGCTTTGGATAAAGCTCTTTTTTTACATGAATAAGGAGTCTGTCCCAGAGAAGGAGTAATCTCTGAGACTCATAACTACCGCTCCAACTTTGTTTGTTTATGTCACATATGAGGTTTAGAACCTTAGATCAGATAATTCTAGTGCTGTTTGTTTTGTGAGTGTGTATAACAGATCCATCAGGACTGGATTGGAGAATGCCTTGTAGTCTTGTAGGTTAGGCATAGATCAGTCCCCTCAGTAGTATGTAGGAGACCCAGCAGAAAAAAAGGGCTTTGAGGTGGTCCACATAGGATATATTATTTACACCCTGTATTCTTTCATTGAGGGAACTCTGGGGCCACTCCAGCTGTTGCAAATGGCTGGTCAGGTATATGCTGAAAGGTGTATTGTACTTGATTATCGATATAATGAAGGCTGAGTAAAGTGGGACTATGATGTCCTTAGATCTGGATACCATGCCCTTACTTATAAGTTATACCAAATAGAAGGATTTTTTCACTACCATGGGCACATGGTGATCAAAGTTCATGTTACTGCTAACCTAAGTTCCCAAGTCCCTTACCACTGAGTCTACTCTTAGTGGAATGTTATCAATGTAGTCATTTTCAGGGGTGGTCATCTTCTCAAAGGGTATAATTATGCATTGTTTGCACTGAGTTTTAGGCCATGGTTTAGATATCAGTTATTTGTCTGTGTTAGAACCTCCTACAGGATATCTACATCTTTGGGGAACTCAGGGATTGCACCCAGCTTGCAGTCATCAGCAAATTTCTTCAGCCAGAGGACCACTACATTTGCCATTACTTCAAAGAAGCATATTACAAACAGGACAGGTCCCAGTACTGAACCCTGTGGGACACCACTGGTAACAGGCCTCCTGGTGGAGGTGGAATCCCCAACCTGCTGTTCCTATGCAATTATTTACATGCTTGTGGAGAGATTCTGTAAACACTTTCACATAGGCCACTGTATTCCCTGAGTTTTGGTGGTTGGAATTTAGCAATTCCATCACTTAATAGGAAGTACTTAGCCTTGGAAAAGTTCTTAAAGGTTTAGAGGTTTGCTGTGAATTCAACCTTTATATTTATTTCAAGGGAAAGCAGGGGAGGTCAGTGTTCCCTCATATTTGTGAGGACCAGATCCAGGATATTTGTACCCCTAGTAGCAGTGCAGACTAGCTGTTCCAGGGTGTTTGCATTGACAGAATCTGGAAATCTTTGAGTCTGCATGTTATTGGTTGTGTATGTATCCCAGTTTATGATAGGATTTTTGAAATCACCCATGATTATGGTGTAGGGATGAATTGTGAGTGATTCCAGTACATTCAAGTACATGATATGATTAGATCCATGATATTTGCTCACTTAGGAAAAGTGCAGACTAGCTGTTTCAGGATGTTTGCATTGACAAAATTAAGGAATCTTTGAGCCTGCATGTTAGTGGTTAGGTATCTATCCAAGTGTGCATGTATGGGATAGTTGATATCACCCATAAATATGGTGTTGGGTGGAATTGTGAGTGATGCCAATACATTCAAGTATGCAATATGATTATCCTGGGTCATAGATGGGAACCTATAACAAGCAAGGATATGGTATAGGACTTTACCAGTAGTAAGTTGGACATGGGGTAGCTCAAGCATGTCATATTGTTTGACCAATCTGGAAGTGAGCTACCTTTTTATGTAGATTGATACACCTCCACCTCTTGTCCCTTCTTGTATAGTGGTTGGTCTAAATGTGTGGAAGGCATTATAGTATTGTACTGCCAGGTTGCCTTCCATGTCTTTAAACCATGTCTCAGTAACTGCACAGATGAAAACACTCTCCAAGGTAAGGAGGACTTCCAGGGAATGGAGCTAAGTCCTGATCCTCCTTGTGAGTTGTGCTGATGCCTTTATTGATTGTTCATCTATTTGGCTTGAATGATGTCCTCTGATGATTTGTTAGTGGAAGAGAGTGCAAAACTGACCGATATGTTTTTAGTGACAGATTATCCATATGATTTTGTTCATAACATCTGGCACTAGGTCAATTTATGGAGAAACAATAAGTATTGCACACTTTGGGGAAGAAGTATGAATAGAAATGATAATTTTGAGCAATTGAATTTTGACAATGTTATTAGAGCTTTGGTTTTAAAGTATCAAGCTGACATTTGATTTATTAAAGACATTATAAGGACTAATTGGTCTATTTTTAAATTTGATGATAAAATGAATCATGTTCTGGGTAGTTAACATAGGTTTGTTTATAAGATGGGCTTTAATTTTAGGAACAGTTTTAAAAATTGTGCCCCCAAGGACAGCAATTATTTTCAGCAAATCCTCTGCCACCTTTAAATATGGACCATTGTAATCGATGTGATTATAATTTTAATGGTGTTTTTATTTGTTTGAGGAGTAGACTTATAAAACAACTTGGTTATGGTTGTTAATCTCAAGGTGCTATTTACCTTGCAATATGTGTCATTTGTCATTTTTTTTATCTGGAAAAAAAAATTGAGCAGCTTTATCTAAACGTATTAATGAGTATTATTATGGCATCAGGATATGTAATAAAAATCCTCTTTATAAGCATTCACAAAATTGTACTACTTTTGACAGAATTATATTTACTGTTTTAGAAAAGGTCCCCCAAAACCCAAGGGGTGGTGCTTGGGAGACCACCATTAAATTTAGGGAACTTTACTGGCAGTACTAGCGGACCAGAGTTCCGCTGTGGCAACTCCTAACCGGGAAAGGCCGAAAGACACAACAACAACAACAACTGGTAGTATGCTACCACCTCCTCTGGTTTAAATGATTGAGTCTCCATTCACAGTATTTTTAAACTGAGATCCACTAAGCTTTATAATGTTTTAAATATGCTTTTAATTAGTATATTTAATTTTTGCTATTTTTCATTTATAAAAAAAAATTTTCATGCATAATTATATATGTAGAAATTATTTTTAGTACTTATTATCTTTACAGTGGTGTGCAATATATGTGTTATTTTTTATTGATGAATTATGTGCCTCTAACATTGCTATTTAATTTAATTTAGTCTAATATTTTAGTATTTTATGTAGCATATATCATGGACAGAAGTAGGTTCAAAAATAAAAAAGATAGCTGGGTGCATAAGTCCCAGGATAAAAAGTGTCCAATCATGGTAGGCAGAAAGGTGCCAGGAGTAGAACAAATGGCAGTGTAGAATTCTTTTTTTTTTTCAAAACAGGTTTATTGTTTTAACATATAAGAGAAATATCATAACAATTTTATACAAGTAATTAAAAATAGGTATTATTATAATATTCAACAAAACAACTAAAGTATTTACAAAGACATCCACTACAATCAGATCAATTAATTAAACTAAAATACCATGCTATTGAAATTAAAATTTTTTAACAAATTTTGTAAATTATCCCATACAATAAAATAAGATGTTTTTCTATTTTTCTAGTCCTAATTGTGTTTATTTCCATATGGCACACTATATTCATAACATTTTTAAATTCATTGAACGAAGGAGGTGTATCTGAAATCCAATTTCTAGTTATTATTTTCCTAGCCACTGCTAGAATAGACCATAACAAGGGAAGCTTAACCTTTTTAACACTTTGAGGTGCAGGTGTGTTGAATAATATAAGAGATTTAGAAATAATGAAATTATCTGTAAAAAGAGCCTGCAAAAATTCATTAATTGACTTCCAGTATTCTTTCAATTTTATACAGTCATAAAACATATGAGCCCAGTCAGCATTAATTTCTACATTACATCTCTTACATAGATTATCTTTATTATTTATTTTATTCATCATCAAAGGTGTATAAAAAGATCTATGTAAAAATTTCCATGTATAAAGTCTCCAGACAATGGAAGACGTAGTTCTATAAGCAGATTCCAATATATATTATTTATCTTGTTGATTTGGTGGGTCCCCATTAATAGAAGTGAAATAATTCCAGTATGAATCTACACTGTAAAAATTTTCTTGTCTGATAACTTTATGTATGTATGAAAGTTTACCTTTATCAGAAACTTTATGTTGTAAATTTAATATCAAGTAATCAATCAGTGTTGGAGTAGATTCTTTAACAGTTATAGACATTAAATCTATTCTATTAATGAGATGTTGTCTGAAGGTCTGAACCTCTAACCAGCAAGTTTCTCTTAGATCAAATTCTTGTTTTAGGAAATCTAGATTTTTAACTTTATTATCAGATATCAACTGATACCGGTACTTTAGATCATTATCTATAGCTAAATGAGTTCCTTCAGATGTAGATGACAAAAGCATACGCTGAGTATACATTATAGGAAATACAATAAAATTCCATTCCCTATACTTAGGGTGCATGGATATAAAGTTACGATAACTAATAATAATATTTAATGGGTAACAAACCATATGTTTAGGTGTAATAGGTGAAGTACAAAATTCCTTTAGTAACCATAACATGGAGTTATTTACAATCATATTTTTATGTGTTAAGGAGATTTTCATGAAGTGTATACTAATTAGCTCCCAATAATCTTTCCATTTTGTGACATATGACTGATCTATTAATAAAGTAATAACTTTTACAATAGAAGAGATAGTATATAAATTAAAGTCTGGAAAAGAAATTCCCCTTGAGACCAGCTATTAGTATGTTTCTTTAATGCAATCCTAGGTCTATTAGGTGCCCATAAGAAATTTAACATTAGTGTGTTCAGTTTCTTGATAATTATTTTTGTAGGTGGAAGTATTATTGATTGTATTAAGTATAAAATCTTGGGGAATATTATCATTTTAATAATTGTAAGTCTCTCCTCCATAGTAAAAACATATTATTCCAGGTATTAAAAGATTTTGTATATTAAGAAAACAGGTATTATAATTATTATATATAATAGATTTAATATCTTTAGATAGTATTATACCTAAATAAGTTATCTGACCTGAATTGGGTACATATTAAGTAAAATCACTAATGAGAATATTTTTTTGTGTATATATAGGTAGTATTTTAATTTTTCTTCATTGAATATTAAACCAGAAATACTTTTAAAATTCATCATGTTATCAAATAGAGACTGTATAGAAGAATTAGATCCTGCTGATGTAATTAGAACATCATCTGCAAAAGTTGAATTTTGGATGTTGTATTTTCATCTATTTCAAAACCCTCTATGTCAGTACTGTTTCTGATCAAATTAGCCCAAGGCTCCATTACTAAAGTGAATAATAGTGGAGAAAGTGGACATCCTTGTTTTGTACCTTTAAGAATGGGTATTTTTGTGAAACATATGTTCCTACCTTAATATAAGCCAACGTTCCTTTGTATAAATGTTCAATTAGATTTACAAATGCATCCGAGAAGTTTGTGCACTTCATTAAGGTAAACAGATAGTCCCAACTTACTGAATCAAATGCTGAACTTATATCAAGACTAATAAGTGTTAAATCTTTCTTTTTCCTATTTGCAAAATCTATTAATGTTAAAGTTCTTCTTATATTATCAAAAGTATTTCTATTTACAATGAAGCCTGTCTGATCTATATCTATAATGCCGGGAATGATTGTCTTCAATCTATCAGCAAAGATATTCATAAACATTTTATAATCAACATTAAGTAATGAGATGGGCCGATATGAAGAACATCTAGTTGGATCTTTATTAGGTTTTAAAATTGGCGAAATAAATGTATATTGCCAAGATGGGGGGGGTTATTAACTCAGTTTGGGCCAAAATAAAAACCTTATGTATTAATGAATATGTATTTTTAGAAAGGATTCTATATATCTCTGGTATAATACCATCATTACCCGGTGCTTTGTTTGATTTAAGCTTATCTATTTGTGTAATAACTTCTGTATATGAAGTACCCTTGTCCAATAGTTTAATCTGTTGTTTATTAAGCTTTTT
>NC_056728.1:485710044-485757544 GCF_019279795.1 Protopterus annectens
GTTTTTCTATGAAAGTGTCTATTTTAGTATCCATTTTATCCATCTTAGCAGTAAGTTGCTGGACTATAATTATCAGAGACTGAAGTTCTTCTTGATGCTGGAGTCTTGAGAATTTGTCTTACTGGAACTCATTTCAGACTGATAAACTGACAGGAAAATTTCCAAAGTAATTTCTGACAGGAATATTATTAAGATTTTCTTTCTTTTTTAGATATAGTTCAAGAACTATATAAAACAAACATATTTAGAAAGAAAATTACTTCAAAAATTAATTTTTTAAGTAATTAATTCCTGTCAATGTAATGAAATTGGTGGAGCTGAAGAAATCTGCTGCTATCCTGTGTTCATCCTTGGCCACCAGCAGTGTAGAATTCTCAAGACATGAAAACATTCCCACAATGGGGTTAGGCCAGGATCAGGTGCAGGATGGCACTCAGTTGTAGAAGGATGTAGTAGCCCACAAAAAAATGCAGAAACTTGACAGACCAAAAAGGAGCCATAAAGATGACAGAATGGACTATTGAGGATAAGAAATAAATTATTTATTGTTATTTTTATGTAAGAAGCCCAGAATGTTCAGATAGAAGATATTCAAAAAGAATGAGAGAGAAATTAGAGAGAAAAAAATACTTGCATAGGAAAAACTGTCAAAAGCTTCAAATGCAAATTTGTGTTCATTAATACATCAGTCATTAAAAATGTCATATACTTTAAGAAACCTTGATCTAAAATTCAGCTGGTTTTGCACAAAAAGGAAAGGAACAGGAAAGTCAATGCTGTGGAGTGATAGTCCAATAAGTTCCTATATGAAAGAGCAATGAATGGCACAGCTGAAGAGAGTATGTCACAAGAAGATGTTCTGGAACTTTCTGTAGAATGCCGACAGGAAACGGAGAATAAAAAATGTGTCCTCAGTTTAGAAGAAAAAGATCTAAAGAAAGAGTTGCTTGATTTAATAGATATGGAGAGACATATCAAGATCAATGAAAAAAATATAATAAAGCAGTCAATATAATAAAGAAGTCATTAAGACCTAAAATGTTAAAAGTCTGATAAACAAAAGAACACAGTAATCAAGAATACTAATAGAAAATCATTTGATATTACTGCGCAGCAAAATTAATAGCAGATAACATCATACCACAAAAATACAGGGCAAATAAAAGAAATGAAGGGAAGAAATCAAATGCAACCCTGGAATTATCAAATAGAGAAAAATATGAAACAATTAAGATAATCCCCGGGATTCATGAAGCTTGAGCCATGTGCCGGAGTAGCTTCGGTGATCTAGTGCCAAATATGGCCATCAAGCGATTCAGATAAGAGCTGTTTCCATGTATGCCAGAGCTGCACAGCTCCTGGCACATGTATGCTAATTACCCCATGCAGTGTAGCCTGCAAATGAAGGTATATAGTGATTCATGAAGTTGTGCAGGCGTAGCGTAAGCATGTAGAAATGTAAACCAAAAAAAATGGTTTACATTTTGCCAAACATAAAATTGGAGCCATGAAAGTGGACCAAACTTACGTATTATAATGTTAATATATGCCAATGGCTAAATTTATAGCCAATGGCATAAAACAACATGCACAACATATAAAAAACAACATTTTATGTCATGGCCACACCAATGCAAAGTAAAACCGCAGTGCATCTGTGTGCAAACAGGATCACAAAGAAAATATATTTAGATGTCAGAAAACTGTAATGTAAAGCAATTCATGATATACTCATAACAGTCAATGGCACGCATGCTACACCACAACCATGGCGCAAGGGTTGCTAAGGGTCTGTGACAGTGTTCCATGCGGTAACTAGGAATTAGCAGTCAATGCCATGCAAATGAGTCAAGTAAAATTGAATTGCAAACGCCCCGCCGGCGTAAGGATGTACCACACGATGTAGCATTAAAACCCTGAGGAGTGACCTGGAAGTAAACATGACATCAAGAGAGGGGTGCACCACCGTAGCTGTAAGCACATTGGATCATTGCTAATGCATGTTGCGTGTTGCTAAGCAAAGCCACAGGATAGGGGTGTGGAAGTAGCCATAGCTTTACTTAACTTAGAGCACACAAGGTAACAAAAAGTTCATGTGAACGTGAATGAAAACGTGCACAAAACCCAGTAAAATGTTTTGCACGGCGCGCACCACAGCAGAAACAGGAAGGATACGGGAAGACAATAAGGAAATACTGCAGCATAGTAATTGGAGTACAAATGAGTAATTAACACCTAGAAACTCACAGTGGGCCATAGACAACAACTAACAAGGCTGCTAGCAGCTACCTGCAGAACAGGAAAGGGGAGGTGCAGTACAGCAAAGAAAAGAGAACTGTCACAGCAGAACAAAGCAAACTTGCAGTAGATCAGCTACATAACACATTTGCCAACACAATCCTGGGTTGTGGAAGCACAAAACAAGAATGGCAACAGCTGGATGCATGCCTGACAATGGGAGGTGAATCAGGTTGAAAATAGAAGTAAAGGGCAATAGATGAATCACAGCATACAAGCGTAAGTAAACACCAAAGGCCCCACGATAGCAATATCTGCTGTAAAACCAATAATTAAGATACTCTGCAGCTGGAATAGCACAAACACACCCAATTACACCAGCAACATCCATTGCACAATAGTATAAGGTGTGAAAGCCCCACACACACGCTTATGCATTTCCAGACACTCTGCATCACTGGTGTATACAGACGGGGAACTTTTAATATGTATATGTTAGGGGCTGCCATAGCTTTGATTCACCAACAGGTGTTGGAGACTGACTGTGGTGTGGAGGATGATGCTGACAACCATCTCAGGCACCAGAGGAGGAGACGAGTGTTCAGACCCAGGGTAACCTACTGGGGCTACATGATCTGGAGACAGTAGAGCATTACAGGGTGGACAGGGACATCATACAGCAACTTGTTGAGCTGTGTCGGCCATGCCTCAGAGCCAGAAGTAACAGAGGGGAACGCATCCCAGTGGACACGAAGATATGTGTAAGCTTGAGAATACTAGCCACAGGTACCTTCCAAAGGCCAACTGGGGATATCATGGGGATCTCACAGGCATCAGCATCTAGGGTACTCCACCAGTTCCTGGATGCCATGTTACCACATGCCAATGAACACATATACTTCCCCCGAAAGCAGGAGGAGTTGGCCAGCAATATGCGTCTCTTCCACCATGCGGCAGACTACCCGGTGGTACTGGGTGCAATAGACTGCACGCACATACACATCAAGTCACCACCCGGTGAGCAGGGTAGGCACTATATAAACCACAAGGGATTCCCCTCCATCAACTGTCAGGTCATGTGCAATACCCAGGGCATTATCATGGATGTGTGTGCTGGCAGCCCTGGAAGCTATCATGACTCCCACATCTGGTATGCCTCACAGCTGTATCAGGTATTTGCCAGGGGGGACATCCCATATGGCCAGCTGGTGTGGGATGCTGGCTATGCACTGGAACAGTGGATGATGACTACCATCAGAAATGTACACACAGTCACGGAAGAATGCCATAATGAGGCACACTCAGAAACCAGAATCATCATAGAATGCATGTTTGGGATGCTGAAATCATGGTTCCGTTGCTTAGACATATCTGGTGGAGCCTTGCAGTACTCTCCAGGAACTTGTGCCCACATCTTCATAGTATGTGCCATGCAACACAATATGATCCTGCGGAAACAGCTGTAGCAGGGACAGAATGGTGAAGGCCCTCACAGCCCACCACCATTGCCAAGGGACCCACAGACACAGGGGGACTCAGACCATGAACACCCTGTGCTAGCCCCAGCAGGCAGATGGAGGTGTGCCCAGTATGCTCATGCCTTGGCAAAGAGGGAACGTATAGCACACACACTGACAGTGTAGGCACTCATGGACTGACACCCTTCTCCACCTGCACACACAGCAAACATGGATAGCACACACACACATACACACACACACACACACACACACACACACACACACACACACACACACACACACACACACGACCACCTGTAAATTGTCATGTATAGGTGGTCTACTGTGTGCATCCTACATAGGTAGCCCTCAACAATTGTACACGTAACCGCCATTGGCACAAGTTAAGTCAATACCTGAACAGTAAATTAAGCTATCAGCATGTGTCCATACTGTATGTATCGGTTCATAGATACATAGGTAGGTACATGCCCAACCGCACATCCTCCATTATTTTTATGAAATAGGCCAGTAAAGGAGGAATGAGGTTTAAGGGAAGACAGGAACTGAACAATTTATGTCATGTTGGAGTGAAAGATAATTGTTTTCTATTGATGTATGTGTACTAATGTATTTTTAAATAATAATACAAGAATTTAATAAACATGTTTTTTTTAAAAAAAGAAATACACCAGTAAGGGAAGGCTCTATTTGCATGTCTTTTCTCCAGCACCACACCTATGAAATGCACAAACCCACATCATGGTTATATCAAGGTATAATTCTAAATGTGGCCAGTTTCTTACTCTCCAAAGTAGTGTGGGCAGCCATGACATTCTTAAATCCAGCAGCCTGGAGCCTGTCACCTCACTCAATGATTCACTGAGCCTCATCTGTATCAATCAGTTCAGTGACATTTAAAACCTCCCTAAAATCTTTTTTCTTTTACAATGTGGGAATACGCAGTGTGATAAACACACCCTGATAACCTTCTAGAAATTATTGTATATGCTGTTGACTATGAACATAATGACTTTGGCTCTGATCCTTATCTTAGACTAAACCTTACTGCTCATAAAGCAACTGAGGAAAACTAGACCCCCCCTTTGATGTGTAAACACCACAAGCAAGTTTCACCTGGTCCCTACTGCACACTTCCCATGCATGTTTGGCTCTGCTCAAGAAATGTTGCCTTCAAGAACTCCTGCATCTTCAGCCTACTTGCTACTTCTAGACCTTGCAGTGATCCTAACAAATAATATTTGGCCTCAGAGCCACGTTCAGATGGCTTCACTTTATGTGTTCTCAATAGAATCCCTAACTGCAGAGGTTACTGGTTCCTCCACCAGCATCATTTATTTCTCCTGGCTTCTTGCAGGTCCTTCGATTTTGATTTTTTGGTCTATCATATTCTGTACAGCTGTCAGGAACAGACCTCTTCCTCCATCCTCTCAATCGCATCACAGATAACATCCCTGCATCTGGATGCTGCTGCATTGGATCATAGGAGGTCACTAGGATAATCAACCTAAAGCCTTTTTAAGTCTAGCCAGTCATGCCTCAATTTTTCCAGATATGAATGTTCATGGTCGAGAATAACTTTGGTATATGCCTATGCCTTAGGGAAACTACAAACTGTTCCTGTCCATAAGGGCCACAGGAAGCAAGTCAGGGGTGAATTTGCAATTTCCCATCCACAAATGAGGTTTAGATCCTTAAATCAGGTAATTCTAGTGTTGTTAGTTTTGTGAGTGTGTATAACAGATCCATCAGGACTGGATCGGAGAATGCCTTGTAGTCTTGTAGGTTAGGCATAGATCGGGACCCTCTGTAGTATGTAGGAGACCAGGCAGAAAAAAAGGGCTTTGAGGTGGTCCACATAGGATATATTATTTACACCCTGTATTCTTTCAGTGAGGGAACTCTGGGGCCACTCCAGCTGTTGCAAATGGCTGATCAGGTACATGCTGAAAGGTGTATTGTACTTGATTATTGATATAGTGAAGGCTGGGTACAGTGGGACTATGATCTCCTTAGATCTGGACACCATGCCCTTACTTATGCATGCATGTTATGTATCTATTCAAGTGTGTATGTATGGGAGAGTTGAAATCACCCATTAATATGGTGTTGGGTGGAATTGTGAGTGATTCCAGTACATTCAAGTATGCGATATGATTATCCTGGGTCATAGATGGGGACCTATAACAAGCAAGGATATGGTATAGGGCTTTACCAATAGTAAGTTGGACATGGGGTAGCTCAAGCATGTCATATTGTTTGACCAATGTTGAAATGAGCTTACTTTTTATGTAGATTGATACACCTCCACCTCTTGTCCCTTCTTGTATAGTGGTTGGTCTAAATGTGTGGAAGGCATTATAGTATTGTACTGCCAGGTTGCCTTCCGTGTCTTTAAACCATTTCTCAGTAACTGCACAGATGAAAACACTCTCCAAGGTAAGGAGGACTTCCAGGGAATGGAGCTAAGTCCTGATCCTCCTTGTGAGATGTGCTGGTGCCTTTATTGATTGGTCATCTATTTGGCTAGAATGATGTCCTCTGATGATTTGTTAGTGGAAGAGAATGCAAAACTGACCGATATGTTTTTAGAGGCAGATTATCCGTATGATTTTGTTCATAACATCTGGCACTAGGTCAATTTAGAGAGACAATAAGTATTGCACACTTTGGGGAAGAGTTATGAATAGAAATGATCATTTTGAGCAATTGAATTGTGACAATGTTGTTAGAGCTTTGATTTTAAAGTATCAAGCTGACATTTGATTTATTAAAGACATTATAAGGACTAATTGGTCTATTTTTAAATTTGATGATAAAATGAATCATGTTCTGGGTAGTTAACCTAGGTTTGTTTATAAGATGGGCTTTAATTTTAGGAACAGTTTTAAAAATTGTGCCCCCAAGGACAGCAATTATTTTCAGTAAATCCTCTGCCACCTTTAAATATGGACCATTGTAATCGATGTGATTATAATTTTAATGGTGTTTTTATTTGCTTGAGGAGTAGACTTATAAAACAACTTGGTTATGGTTGTTAATCTCAAGGTGCTATTTACCTTGCAATATGTGTCACTTGTCAATCTTTTTATCTGGAAAAAAAAATTGAGCAGCTTTATCTAAACGTATTAATGAGTATTATTATGGCATCAGGATATGTAATAAAAATCCTCTTTATAAGCATTCAGAAAATTGTACTACTTTTGACAGAATTGTATTTACTGTTTTAGACAAGGTCCCCCAAAACCCAAGGGGTGGTGCTTGGGAGACCGCCATTAAATTTAGGGAACTTTACTGGCAGTACTAGCGGACCGGAGTTCCGCTGTGGCAACTCCTAACCGGGAAAGGCCGAAAGACACAACAACAACAACTGGCAGTATGCTACCACCTCCTCTGGTTTAAATGATTGAGTCTCCATTCACAATATTTTTAAACTGAGATCCACTAAGCTTTATTAAGTTTTAAATATGCTTTTAATTAGTATATCTCATTTTTGCTATTTTTCATTTATAAAAATATATTTTCATGCATAATTATATATGTAGAAATTATTTTTAGTACTTATTATCTTTACAATGGTGTGCAATATATGTGTTAATTTTTATTGCTGAATTATGTGCCTTAACATTGCTATTTAATTTAATTTAGTCTAATATTTTAGTATTTTATGTAGCATATATCATGGACAGAAGTAGGTTCAAAAATAAAAAAGATAGCTGGGTGCATAAGTCCCAGGATAAAAAGTGTCCAATCATGGTAGGCAGAAAGGTGCCAGGAGTGGAAAAAATGGCAGTGTAGAATTCTCAAGACATGAAAACATTCCCACAATGGGGTTAGGCCAGGATCAGGTGCAGGATGGCACCCAGTTGTAGAAGGATGTAGTAGCCCACAAAAAAATGCAGAAACTTGACAGACCAAAAAGGAGCCATAAAGATGACAGAATGGACTATTGAGGATAAGAAATAAATTATTTATTGTTATTTTTATGTAAGAAGCCCAGAATGTTCAGATAGAAGATATTCAAAAAGAATGAGAGAGAAATTAGAGAGAAAAAAATACTTGCATAGGAAAAACTGTCAAAAGCTTCAAATGCAAATTTGTGTTCATTAATACATCAGTCATTAAAAACGTCATATACTTTAAGAAACCTTGATCTAAAGTTCAGCTGGTTTTGCACAACAAGGAAAGGAACAGGAAAGTCAATGCTGTGGAGTGATAGTCCAATAAGTTCCTATATGAAAGAGCAATGAATGGCACAGCTGAAGAGAGTATGTCACAAGAAGATGTTCTGGAACGTTCTGTAGAATGCCGACAGGAAACAGAGAATAAAAAATGTGTCCTCAGTTTAGAAGAAAAAGATCTAAAGAAAGAGTTGCTTGATTTAATAGATATGGAGAGACATATCAAGATCAATGAAAGAAATATAATAAAGCAGTCAATATAATAAAGAAGTCATTAAGACCTAAAATGTTAAAAGTCTGATAAACAAAAGAACACAGTAATCAAGAATACTAATAGAAAATCATTTGATATTACTGTGCAGCAAAATTAATAGCAGATAACATCTTACCACAAAAATAGGGCAAATAAAAGAAATGAAGGGAAGAAATCAAATGCAATCTTGGAATTATCAAATAGAGAAAAATATGAAACAATTAAGATAATCCCCGGGATTCATGAAGCTTGAGCCATGTGCTGGAGTAGTTTCGGTGATCTAGCGCCAAATATGGCCATCGAGCGATTCAGATAAGAGCTGTTTCCACGTGCACTACCAGCGTACGCCAGAGCTGCACAGCTCCTGGCGCATGTATGCTAATTACCCCATGTGCAGCAGTGTAGCATGCAAATGAAGGTATATAGTGATTCATGAAGTTGTGCAGGCATAGCGTAAGCATGTAGAAATGTAAACCAAAAAAAATGGTTTACATTTTGTCAAACATAAAATTGGAGCCATGAAAGTGGACCAAACTTACGTATTATAATGTTAATATATGCCAATGGCTAAATATATAGCCAATGGCATAAAACAACATGCACAACATATAAAAAATAACATTTAATGTCATGGCCACACCAACGCAAAGTAAAACCGCAGTGCATCTGTGCACAAACAGGATCACAAGGAAAATATATTTAGATGTCATAAAACTGTAATGTAACGCAATTCATGATATCCCCATAATAGTCAATGGCACGCATGCTACACCACAACCATGGCGCAAGGGTTGCTAAGGGTCTGTGACAGTGTTCCGTGCCGTAACTAGGAATTAGCAGTCAATGCCATGCAAATGAGTCAAGTAAAACTGAATTGCAAATGCCCTGCCAGCGTAAGGATGTACCACACGGTGTAGCATTAAAACCCTGAGGAGTGGCCTGGAGGTAAACATGACATCAAGAGATGGGTGCACCACCGTAGCTGTAAGCACATTGGATCATTGCTAATGCATGTTGCGTGTTGCTAAGCAAAGCCACAGGATAGGGGTGTGGAAGTAGCCATAGCTTTGCTTAGCTGAGAGCACACAAGGTAACCAAAAGTTCATGTGAACGTGGATGAAAACGTGCACAAAACCCAGTAAAATGTTTTGCATGGCGCACACCACAGCTGAAAGAGGAAGGATACGGGAAGACAATAAGGAAATGCTGCAGCATGGTAATTGGAGTACAAATGAGTAATTAACACCTAGAAACTCACAGTGGGCCATAGACAACAGCTAACAAGGCTGCTAGCAGCTACCTGCAGAACAGGAAAGGGGAGGTGCTGTACAGCAAAGAAAAGAGAACTGTCACAGCAGAACAAAGCAAACTTGCAGTAGATCAGCTACATAACACATTTCCCAACACAATCCTGGGTTGTGGAAGCACAAAACAAGAAAGGCGGCAGCTGGATGCATGCCTGACAATGGGAGGTGAATCGGGTTGAAAATAGAAGTAAAGGGCAATAGATGAATCACGGCAGACAAGCGTAAGTCAACACCAAAGGCCCCACAATAGCAGTACCTGCTGTAAAACCAATAATTAAGATACCCTGCAGCTGGAATAGCACAAACACACCCAATTACACCAGCATCATCCATTGCACAATAGTATAAGGTGTGAAAGCCCCACACACACTTGTGTATTCCCAGACACTCTGCACCATTGGTGTATACAGACGGGAACTTTTAATATGTATATGTTAGGGGCTGCCATAGCTTTGATTCACCAGCATGTGTTGGAGACTGACGGTGGTGTGGAGGATGATGCTGACAACCATCTCAGGCACCAGAGGAGGAGAGAGTGTTCAGACCCAGGGTAACCTACCAGGGGCTACATGATCTGGAGATAGTAGAGCATTACAGGGTGGACAGGGACATCATACAGCAACTTGTTGAGCTGTGCCAGCCATGCCTCAGAGCCAGAAGTAACAGAGGGCACCCATCCCATTGGACACAAAGGTATGTGTAAGCTTGAGAATACTAGCCACAGGTACCTTCCAAAGGCCAACTGGGGATATCATGGGGATCTCACAGGCATCAGCATCCAGGGTACTCCACCAGTTCCTGGATGCCATGTTACCACATGCCAATGAGCACATATACTTCCCCGAATGCAGGAGGAGTTGGCCAGCAATATGCATCTCTTCCACCATGTGGCAGACTACCCGGAGGTACTGGGTGCAATAGACTGCATGCACATACACATCAAGTCACCACCCAGTGAGCAGGGTAGGCACTACATAAACCACAAGGGATTCCCCCCATCAACTGCCAGGTCATGTGCAATGCCCAGGGCATTATCATGGATGTGTGTGCTGGCAGCCCTGGAAGCTATCACGACTCCCACATCTGGCATGCCTCACAGCTGTATCAGGTATTTGCCAGGGGGGACATCCCATATGGCCACCTGGTGGGGGATGCTGGCTATGCACTGGAACCGTGGATGATGACTCCCATCAGAAATGCACACACAGCCACGCAAGAATGCCATAATGAGGCACACGCAGAAACCAGAATCATCATAGAGTGCATGTTTGGGATGCTGAAATCATGGTTCCATTGCTTGGACATATCTGGTGGAGCCTTGCAGTACTCTCCAGGAACGTGTGCCCACATCTTCATAGTATGTGCCATGCTACACAATATGATCCTGCAGAAACAGCTGCAGCAGGGACAGAATGGTGAAGGCCCTCACAGCCCACCACCATTGCCAAGGGACCCACAGGCACAGGGGACTCAGACCATGAACACCCTGTGCTAGCCCCAGTAGGCAGATGGAGGCATGCCCAGTATGCCCATGCCTTGGCAAAGAGGGAACATATAGCACACACACTGACAGTGTAGGCACTCATGGACTGACACCCTTCTCCACCTGCACACACAGCAAACATGGATGGCACACACACACGACCACCTGTAAATTGTCATGTATAGGTGGTCTACTGTGTGCATCCTACATAGGTAGCCCTCAACTATTGTACACACAACCGCCATTGGCACAAGGTAAGTCAATACCTGAACAGTAAATTAAGCTATCAGCATGTGTCCATACTGTATGTACAGGTTCATAGATACATAGGTAGGTACATGCCCAACCGCCGAGGCCACTCATAAGCATAGGCAAAACATGTCTGCTGTCACCACCCCATCAATCAACTAACTGTCCCTCTGTGGAGCAGAGCCACTTGCGGGATCCCTGGGGTGTAGCTACTGTTCACCACCCACTCTGCAAGGATTCCCGGAGTGTCAGTGAGGGTTTTGTATAATGTAATCAGGGATGTAGTTCCAAATAATGGGGAGTATCCCTGACAGGAATCTTCACAGATGTGTACATGTTACATAGTATACCTTAAACACAGCTTGCATATATAGGTAGTTCTCCACAGAATAATAAACATGTGGAACACACAACCACTGAAATGTGTGTTAATCACCCTTGCACTACCAGTGCCTGCTCTGAGAGGTAAGATATCACTGCCAGGATTAGAACATGCAACCATGTACACATTCATCACAATAACATACCACTAAGCTACCTGAGATGTACCAATGGCAGTCGTGTATACTGACAGGATAAAACACAAAAGGTAGGAATGTGTTGAAATAGGACAAACCAGCATGTACCCAATGAAAGGTGTATGTTTTATATATATATATATATATATATATATATATATATATATATATATATATATATATATATATATATATATATATATATATATATATATATATATATATAGAGAGAGAGAGAGAGAGAGAGAGAGAGAGAGATATGTCGATATATGGGGATATACATATATATGTAGATATATAGATAGGTTAACAACATCTACATAACCATGGAGGTACATATAAATGGGATACCTACCACATACCGACTGCTTTACATACTGACGCATAATCCCGAGGCTTAAGGTCCGAAAGAACACAGTACCAAAACACCAGATGCACGAGGTGTAATCTCACGATGTTAATGGACAGTTAGTCAGTGCTTCTGGTGTTGCGGTTTGGGTAGGTTACTGTGTGTACATGTGTTTCTTAGGGCTGTAGTGTGTGTAAGTGTGTGTTCTGTGTGTGGTGTGTGTTCTTGGGAACTGTAATGTGTGGTTGTGAGTTAGTTTTGTGCATCTGTTTGCATGACCTAGGATGTAGAATATTAAAGTAGGGGGTGGTGTGGGGGTGCAGACACCTACATGGGGGTGTAGGGGGGCTTGGCCACCTGCTCATACGTAGTGTAGGATGGTTTGTTTGGATGTGTTGGGTAGCAGTGTGTCTGTGTGT
The DNA here is from genome assembly GCF_019279795.1 of Protopterus annectens. Classification (NCBI taxonomy): domain Eukaryota; kingdom Metazoa; phylum Chordata; order Ceratodontiformes; family Protopteridae; genus Protopterus; species Protopterus annectens. Next base: position 485,722,523 of record NC_056728.1, read on the forward strand.
GCATGTGTGTGTTCCATGTTCATGTTACCTTCGCGAGTTACTGTCGATGTCGGTAATGTGGGGTATGGGAGTCTGGTCCCGGTACTGTGTGCGTCAGAACACTGTGGTTTCAGGATTCCATAGGTCTCCTGTATACAGCGGTTGAAGTGTTCATATATGTGTATAACATAGACCATAGCAATCACACATTCCGCCACTACCAACCTTTATGAACAAAGGATATGGAGAGTATATGCCTATACACTATTACAAATATGTGCTATGGACATGAGCCAATGATAGTGTTACCACCTGTCCCACTTTGCGAGGGACACTCCCTCTTTGGGCGGTTGTGTCCTGACCAAATATATTAAACGTGGCAAATGTCCTGGGATTGTAGGACATAATTATGTCCCATATGTACTGTAATAGTTGCATACAATAGTTATTTCTGTATCTAAAATACCTACATGTTACAGGAAACAGGATAAGCAACTAAACTGCTACAAGAATAAGCTTATAATTAGGCAAGAAAGGAAAGTTCTATCCCTTGTACTGACCGTGGGTTTGTGTCGGCCTGTAAAATCAGATGTGTGTCCCAAAGAGGTCCCACTATGGCCATATGAAAAGGTGGCAACCCTAGCCAAAGAGGGTCAGTCACCAACACAACTACGATGACTGCAAATACCTATGACAGAAATACACAGCTATCATGTAGCAACACGTTATTACATTCAGATGTATTACGGAAGGGATTCAAGGACTAACATCACCTGCATGCTATACAGGAACCACATAACAGTGCCTTAATGAATCAGCCTGCAATTACCATTGTATTAGTCCACAAAAGGATAGGTGTTCAAATAGGGAAGGAACCCTCATGCACATAGCGATTATGTATAAAAGCAGTTCCTACACACCTGCATCTGCTAAGCACACCCACCAACATCACCCCACACCCAAACATATTACAATACAAACTGTAATAACATCACAAATCATTCACACACTGTACGACATCTGCAGAAGCCTTAACATACCTTGTCAGAGACACACTAACATGGCCCTATGTGAAATAGCTGCTGTTATACAATGGAACAGCTGCTGATGTAATAGGGTTTGTTTGCACTAATCCCATTTCAGAGGGTTGTGCATACACTGGGATGTGTTAGCAATTAGTGAGTAACAGCACAGTATGCTACACTTGTACACCAAATCAAGGATGTCTGGTGAGCACACTGTACACCACATAACAGTTCATGCATAGCCATATGGCCTTGAGCTGGCCAAACATCCTTGCCAGACTTAAACATCTGCAGAAGTATCAGGTACAAACAAACCCTGCATAAGTAGCACTGTTCTGAAATATAACAGCTGTACTCACATGTAGAACTAAATCATCTAGCCATTACACACAGTCCACGGGAGTCATGAAGCTAATATATCTCTGTGTGTCTCCATATAGCTGTTGAAATATATTGCAATAACACATCTAGGCCATCTCCCTCGAAAGTAAGGCAAACGGACAATGCCCAAAAGGAGTACTCACTTATACACCACTGTTGCCATGGTATCGGCTAATGGAGTAGCTGCACAGCTGATGTGCATCCAATTAACTACTTTGGAACAGCAATTGGTGGACAGGATACCACATGTTACCGATATGTAACTAGAAAAGGATGTGTTATCACACATTCAAACCATCCGTATATACCAGCAGAACGTTACAAAGAACATTGAAACACAAACCGAAAAGGATTGAATCAACAGTTAACGACACCTCGGGTTACTAATAAGGTATGTAGAACAGTCAGTATGTCTGTGTATGTAGTACTATTCTGTAGTATTTAAAGTGCACGCAATCCATATAGTGGAAACAGTTATCTTGTAGTGATGTATTGTTGAGCATAGTAACGCTTGTAGTATTTGTGTGTACTGCTGTAGGTCACAAGGCAAACACCGCATACACCACAAGGGATGCTATATAAGGGCTTTGAACAGAAATACTCCTCACCAGCCGATGTCAGTGGCAGGGCTGGTCCAACAAGTATGTGCTATAACAGGGGATAGTATATGTTGATATATTGTAACTGTAGCCATATGTATGGGTGTATTACAGAGAATAACATGTGGAAGGTTGGGCCACTGTGCAAGTATGATTTGCATTGTGGGATATTGTGCCAATAACTGTGTAATGTACAGTATTGTAGGCAGATATGTATTACAAGCTACATAGCATTACTGTAATGTTAGGCAAACATTAGTTATGTCAATTGGCATTTACAATACACAATAACAGGATACATATGTCTTTTAGTGAGCCGACAGTTTATCAGCATGATAGCAAAGTAAAATGGAAGAGCTATTTAACTATCCATGCACATAAGACATGTAATATGTGCAAAGGTAGGTACTAGGCTGTCTTACCAAGGGTATCTGTAAGCCTAGCTAGCATGTGTTGGCTTTCGCCACCCCATAGGTTGGTTTCCTGTGCCTCTGAATGGCAGAGCCAATAGTTCCCTGTGCCTCTGTCCAGCAGAGCCACTGCAGTGATCCCTGGGTACATGTCTGTCTCCCATCCACACGTCAAGGTTTCCCTTGAAGAGTGCTCATGAGGGGCTTGCCTGATGTACATTGGAATCATGTTCCAAAGCATAGGGAGTGTCCGGGTCAGGAATCTATCCATCCAGCACATCCTACTCATCATTGTGGTTAGGTGTATATCCCTAGAGCATGTGGCTCTCAGGGGCTTCTGTTTAGGTGGAGCATATCCAGCAATACAGGGTTGGACATGGGCCTTGTATGTCAAGCAGAGATCACCTGTGAGTATGTGGTATGCAACTGAGTACAGCTGGAGTTTCGTAGGTTGGGCTGCATAGGTCATCTGTTTGAGGTCAGTAATCCTCTTGGTGTGGTACTGGTGTGGTCTTCCAAGCTGTTGCAGTTGTCTTGTAAGGTATATCCCAAATGGGGTGTTGTATCCTTTAATGGGTCTAATATGACATGTGTAGAGTCACAATGGCCCCTCTGATCTGGATGCAAACCCATTAGAGATTAGGGGGCCATGTAGAAGGATATTCTAACCACCTTGTCATTATGGGTATCGAAGGAGAGATTGCTATCTACTGGGGTTCCGGATCCCTTATTACCTTTTCTGTATGTAGGGGACTAGCACCTATGTGGTAGTCCATGGGTAATTAGTTATATCCAAAGGGGATGACTATGCACTTTTAGGCATTCAGCTTGATGCCATGATATTAACACCAGGTATCCATCTCAGTGCAACCCTTCCAGAGGGTGTCTGTAACAGCTGGGGAAACAATTATGTCCCCTAGTTTGCAGTCATCTGCAAACCTTTTCAGCCAAAGCCCTCCTGTGCTTGTCTGTACATCAGAGAAGTATATACCGAACATGAGGGGTCCTAGGACTGAGCCCTGGGGATGCCAGTTGTAACTGGTATACAGTCGGACCTAGGGTATGCAACTCCCACTGTGTGGGTTCTGTCCATGAGCCACTTTGCAAACCATCACATGATGTAGGGGTTAATGTTCAGGTGGATGGGTATGTTGATAATACCAGAAGGAGGAATGGTGTTGAAAGCCTATGAGAGATCTAGGTAGGCTGTGTGGACCTCCTTACCCTCATCTAATGCCTTGGTAACTGTCTCTAAGAAGTCCACCAGGTTTAGGAGGCATGGTCCGGCCTTAACAATGCCAAACAGGGAGGGGTCAAAGGTTGGGAGGTACCCAATGTCTCTGTGACAGTGATCCATGATGTGCACCATAGCCTTGCAGACCAGGCTAGTCAGGCCTATAGGGAAATAGGTCCCATGGTCCATTGTGGTGCCACCTTTGTGGAGTGGGATAACTGTTGCTGTGTGCCATTCAGGGGGCACTATGCCCGATGTGAGGCTATTATTGAACATGGTGCATAGGTGGGGAGACAGTACGATCTGAAGTTCATGTAAAACACAGCCTGGGATGTTGTCTGGTCCCATGGATGCTGTGATATTGCCTTTAGAGTGTGCAGCTTTGAGAGGGATCTGCCAGGATGTTGCCAATATCAATTGTTTCTGTAATGTTCATGCCTTTGTGCTGTAACTCAGAGCAGATCTGGTTGTTGACATTGAGATATGTGACATAGCTATAGAATGCTTTGTGGTTGTTGTTGGTATTAGTTGCATTATAGTTTTCATAGCTAGCTTTGGAGGATCTTATAAGGGATCTCACCTTCTTACTGAGGCTGGCCAGGGATCTCCTCCATGCATGGTATTGTACTCTCATTTGCAACAGTGTCTTCCTCCTGTAGTACAATATGTTTATGGCAGGGGACCACCAGATTGGTTTAGTTAATTAGGAGTATAGCATCCTGGTTCTGTTTGGGATAGCACAAGCCATGCACTCCTGTAAGTGCTTATAGAGTGCATTTGTGTAGGATTCAGCAGTTGTAACAGTACTGTCCATCTGCATGGGTGTCATGACGTCCACCACGTCTGTCTTAAGAAGCATGTAGTTGGCCTTGTAGACATATTATACTGTGGTTCCCTTAATGGGGGGTAGGTGCAGGATGTGGATATCAATGGTGTTCAGCACATGGTCTGATCGGACCAACGAGGAGTTGGCTTCACGTGTGGAGCACCAGTCACTCATGTTGGTAATGACTAGGTCTAGGATATTGTTGCCCCTGGTGGGTGTGTGGATATGTTGAGTCAGGGCATTGGTGTTTATGAATTCCAGAAACCATTGAGCTAATGTGTTGGTACACGAGTAGTTTTCCCAGTTAATGGTGGGGTAGATTCAGTGAGACTTATGTGATGAGTGTGGTGTTGTGCGACTGTGTACCTTCTCCACATGACAGTCAGGGTCAGGCTTGGTTGGAGAGACCTTTACCTCCAGTTTGGCTAGATGAGTGCATCTCTCACAGGTTGTAGTGTTGGGTGGTAGGTGGAGAGGCTTGTCTGTGTACATGAGGCAATGTGTACATTGCCTCAAGATGTCCAGATTCATCAGATAGACAGGTGAGAACACTGGCAGTTGACTCTTGGACATGCCTGAATATAGAACTACATTCACCTAGATAAGTGAGGAAAGTGAGTACAAGAGCTACATTACTCTATGCAAGTGAGAAAAGTATGTACAAAACCTGTTCACCCTTACCTGTAGGTAATGAGGAAGATTGAGTGCTATAGTAATTATTAGCTTACGTAGTGTTTACAAGTCCTGAACAAGTGCTTAGCATGAATAAGCAATCCAGATAGGGTCTTGGATAATATAAACACACAGCCCCTCCCCCAACAGGTACACAAGCATATATCCATGTACACCACAGGGCCCCTGTACCCACAACTATGCAGGTACAAGCTGCACTCAGTCTGCATGGGACCTGCCCACATCACAGGTTGTATCATACACATATGGCAAAACAAGATGCTCTCCATGTACACATCATGTAAAACATAGCTCCATGTCAGGTTGTGTACACACTGAATGGTGCACACCAACAGGTATCACAACCCACAAAGGGGAGACACCACTGATAATGGGAAGTACTTTACTACTACCCTGCTGAGTCTGGTCTGGAAGGCCATGAACCTTGATCACTTAAGTGATGTCAGCAGTACAGATGTAGATGACAGTATGGTTGATGTCACACTGCATATCATAACCTTGCCAGGTCATAGGACATCATCACCCATACTGTGTACCACCTACACTCGGTATACTAGATGTACATTCCTATGTCACAGGAGTGTTTTGCAACAGGACTGCTGGCAGAACCAACACTACAGAAGGTGTCTGAATAATACGTGATCATCACACCAGTGGCAGCTACAGTATGTCAGGGTTAATGAATTTTATTCCCCCTCATTGTAGTCCATACCTCACAGACAAACAGAAGGCATCTGCCTATTGAAGTATGTGAATGACTATGACCTAGGAGCAATAGCTGACTCGCATTGTCACCCCTATGTTAATAACCCTGTACCCATGAACTACCACCTAGGCAGCGGTCAACATAATGGACACTTGTGTGTGAGGGATGCAGCTGGGCAGTTGTCTTTCCTGTGATAGCTACATCACCACACCTGTCAGGTAGTCATATGTGGCAACCCTAATAATGATAGGGTGCCATTCATGAATATAGAGATCATTGTCCAGCCATACAGAACACTCAAGTGACCCATATCAGATCACATATTTCCTTTAAAGGTATTGGCCATGTGCAGATGGCCTACACCAGCCTTCCCATTCCCCATCTCCACTATGTAGCATGATGCATACCCTGAATAAATCCATGTCCAACCCAGTGATGTTGGACATGCTACATACTCATCCTGATCTCGAACACATACTTCATGGACATCCACCTACCACATGCTGGACAGATCCTTGTCCCATACACTTGACATAGTCCTGCCATACTATGCATTCCTGTCCATCAAAGCTGCACATCGCTTCCCTCTCAGACATGGTGTGATGACCGCATGGTAATGCATGGTATATGTATCATTAACCCTGTGGATCAGTAATGTGGCACTGCTCCACCTGGCCCCACAGACCCACCTGTCGGCTACTGCCAGGTAACCTTTCATCCTAGATTCATACATGGCCCATGGCATATAGCCCACTAGTTGACTTTGACTGTACATGCTATAGTTGATATCCATCCCTGCAAATACCATCTGGCTAGCCAGTGTCCCATGTGTATCACATGTGCAACACAGGTGATACATGGCAGGATGTTGAATCACTGTACAGTGCCATGTAGATGTATATGGCAGAACACATACATGTAAAACCTTATGTGAGCATGTCTGCAGGGTCACAGGTCATGTCTGTTAAGGCAGTGTAAGTCCTTATATGTGACATATACACTGCATCAAGGTCGACTGCATTAATGTGGACACATCCAGCCATGTGCTGATAGGTAGGAACACCAGTACAGGCAAACAGACATGCCCACATCAAGACAGCAACCACATGGAGTATGAGCAATGTAATCAGGTGACACACACACATATATGGTGATAATATCCACTCAACATTGAGTGTCACATGTGTGTGACACAAACATCAGTGTCATGTAGGTTTGCAAATACAACTATTTAAACTGAATTAATGTGATACACATGTATGTTCAGCTGTAGCTCTGTATGTCTCTGTGAGTTACTGTGACCTGTCTCCATCATTATGTCTTCCAGGTATGCCACGTGCAAGGCTTCCCCCTTTTACATGCTTGGAGGATGAGGCCCTCATCCCATACCTACTTGACAATCACAATATCCTGTTCAGCCATGTGCCACAGGATGCACAGCAGCGGGATGCCCTGTGGATGGAACTTTGCAGGAGGGTTAATGATGTGGGTGGCCACAACTGCACATACCAGCAGGTGCGCAGACACTGTACAGACCTCATTAGATGGGCGAAACAGCATGCAAATGCAATCACCAGGGAACAAGGTGCAACAGGTGGTGGACCACCAACCCAGCCCCCACTCACACGTACCGAGGAGCTACTGGCCAACCTGGGGACACCTGCAGAACCACATCCACAAGCCTTAGCCGATATTGTGGAGGTGGGTGTCTCTCAACCACTGAGCCTGGAGTTGCCTGGTAAGTCAGTACTGCACCTATAACAACTATATTCCATATAGTTGCATGTGTCACTGTACAATATGTAATGTAACATCATATGCAAGGCATGTATACACACATGCATACTATAGTATGCTACTCTGTGTATGCACACATGTGCATACACCATAGTATAGTCTAATGTACTGGTGTATGTGTTATGCACATTGCTCCCTGTAGCCTTTATACAGGGGTGGATTATGCTCATACTGCTGTGTTACTCCTATTTAGGTACCTCTGGCATTCTGCTGTGACAGCAGCCCATTGCAGGTGAGAGTGTTATTATTTATCAGGAACCGTAATGCACAAATCTATCTGCCATGTGGCCATTCACAACATGTACACATAATGTATGGTCCTGTCACAATATACAGGTCGGACCTGCAATGCATCACAATGACTACCCATGTGCAACACTTGCAAACTATGTGAATCATCTCACCGACATGAATCCTCACAAACTTTATTGCCAGATGTGTTGACAGCTGTGCATACAATGGTGGAGGTGCTGTTCACTTTAGGGACGTACAACAGATCTGATCTACACATGTGGTGAATACAAACAGTACTACACAGTGGGCTGGAGTATGGCCAGCACACAGGTTTCACCGGTGTGGATCATAGCCCTGCTATGAATGTCACACAATGTGATGTGCTATCTTGACATGTCCATGACATCTATTGGCCTGGCTGCTACACTGCCTACCTAACCTGAAAACATATCCCACATACCACCCTTTATCTGCATAACCCTGTTGTCAGTGGAGCATATATGTCATATGGGACAACACAGACATGTGAAATAGATGCCCATCACAATAATTTGGACAACACATGTACACACATGGCCATGGAGGATGGCCAGAGACATGGAGCAACACACACAGTAGACATGTTGTGCTTGTGTGTACACCCTGTCATACAATGGCTACACATGGTTCAACCATGGCCTTTGTATAATGGTCATAATGTAGATGTGGAACACTAGACATCCTACAGGCCTGTGCACATCTTGTGTAGGCATAACATCAATCCACCACATAAGATGTGTTGAACATCTTGAGGGTGTTGCAACATGACAGCAGTCACCTGTACAGTATCCACATCAGGCCACAGATACAGTACATTCCCGTTGCTGGTGTTGGACATAAATGCCATACTAGCTCCTCATGTGTGTGTGTGTGTGTGTGTGTGTGTGTGTGTGTGTGTGTGTGTGTGTGTGTGTGTGTGTGTGGTACACAGATGTCATGTGGGACATGGTGTACCAACGTGTTTGCCATGTCTGGCCATAGTTGCCAGGCTGCAGCAATATGGTTGCAGATGTGCAGGGGTGTCATCCGTATACCCATCAGTGACCTGTGTCACAACTTCCACATCATGGTTTAGTGTGTATACACCTCAGTGACATGGGTCACATTCCACAGTATATATGTATTGTATCTGAACACAGTCATGGCTATGAACCCTGTCTGTAACTCACACTGTATAGCACTAGAGATGCCTCATGATTCCCTGCAATGGCCATGCACATCAGCTAAATTTGCAGTATATCTGTAGGGCAGACAGACAACACTGAATTGGTACACCATTGCCCCACTGTATATTTGACAGGACACCATTGTGTTAAACATGTATGCATGTCATTGCACACGTCAGCAGATCACATGTCATACTACATGTGATTATCAAGGTCATATGCCACACATCAGGCAGGTGTACTGTTAACCTGTGCTGGTCCACATGGTGTAACACAGGGATGTATGCTAACCACTACTATGATTGTGTAATTTGCATGCCATCTGCTATGACACATGCATGCTGTTGTGTGCAACCTAGGGATGTATGATAACTACCACTATTATTGTCTGCGCTGCATGCCGTCTGCCATATCACATGCATGTTGCATGCCTTCTGTCATATCACATGCATGTGTGTGTGTGTCTATTGTATAGATTGTAATGTACAGTTCTTGTCTGCCCTCACAGGTGATGTAGGTGCATTGCCCTCCTGCGGTACATCAGATGTTAGTGTCCCCACAGACTCTAGCAGTGATGATGAACATATGATTGGGACACAGGCAGAGTTGTCAGGGGCTGAAACTGTGCCATTGGTTGCCATTCCATCTATATCCACCTCATCCCCACACAGATCCCATACCTGCACATACCCCATCACCAGTGGCCATAGAGGAAGGACAGTTGGTGCATGGTAGCTTGGAACAGGAAAGTGTGGGGGCTATGGAAGGTGTGCCTGCACACCATGGTGTCAGCCAAACTACTGGTGGTGCCCCACACAGGCACGTGGCCAGTGCTGCTCGTAGGAGGACCTCTGGCCAACATGCTCCTGCATGACAGAGCGCAGCAGCTGGTGTCACCAGACACATGTTTCAGGCTGTAATGGAGGCACAGGCACGTGCTGAATGGTGCAACAGAGAAGATCAGAGGCTACAGAGGGCTGCTGTCCATTCTTTAAACAACAGCATCCAGGCAATGGTAAATGCTCAACAGCAGATTGCTGATGCTTTGGATAGATGGTTGGGTGACATGGTTGGAGTCCTTGACCATGGCATGACAATCCACGAGCGTGAGCTGTCTGTGTTGGAACATCTGGTAGGAGTGAGGCATCGGGCACATGGACGTAGGCCTGCTACATCACCTGTGTCAGGTCTACGTGTACGAGCTACCTCACATGCCCGCTCCCATAGTGGCGGTAGCAGCAGCAGTGCATCTGGTGCTGTGCTGTCCACACCACAACACAGCAGGCCATGTGCACATGGCCTGGGATGGTCCCAACAGGGACACAGTTCCAGTGGACAAGTGACATCAGACAGTACCCAATCTGCACCTCTGTCTGGTAGTGCCCGTGCAACCCCTGGCAGGCACAGGTCACATGTCCATGGCCGGACACCGTGAACTGTAAAACCTCACCTGTACAGTCTGCAGCTGTCAATAATACCCCTGTGTAGGCCAGACACATGGGAGAACTGTGTGCATACATACACGCACACACTGGACACATATGTAGGGCACCGCAACACACACATGCATAACATCCACACATGCCCAATTAGATCAAAGGCCCAAACCCACACACATGATGTCATCCAATGGTGCAGCCTAGGCCTCTGGCAAACATTAACACCCTGTGCATATGATGATGCCTGTGCCGCATCCCTGACATCCACACCATCAGTGCAGGGACATGCTCATATGGTCTGATGCACAGGGTGAACAGACTAGGATGATATGTGTAGTTTACAAATGTTGAGGACTGTTGACAGGCAGCAGATATACCATGTAGTACAGGTGTACAATACTGTTAACAGTATGTGTCTTGTGTAACAACAGTGCAGCCTAGGCCTCCGGCAAACATTAACACCCTGTGCATATGATGATGCCTGTGCCGCATCCCTGACATCCACACCATCAGTGCAGGGACATGCTCATATGGTCTGATGCACAGGGTGAACAGACTAGGATGATATGTGTAGTTTACAAATGTTGAGGACTGTTGACAGGCAGCAGATATACCATGTAGTACAGGTGTACAATACTGTTAACAGTATGTGTCTTGTGTAACAACAGTAAATGCATGTTGGTCATGATGTTCTGCTGTCCTTCTTCAGGTCTAATTGCACGTGCCGGTGGATGTCAGTGTTTGCAGTTAAGTGTCCCATATGTCAATGTGGACTACTCACAGGTATGTATGAATATACCAGCATGCACCATGTAGCTGCCACATACCAGTGAGAATGTCCCATGTTACAAACACGTCTACCATTCCAAGAGCATGATAGCTGTGTATTAAGCTACTGTGGCCACAGATGTGACATCCATAAAGGGTGACATCACAGGTACAGTTACATGGAGTGGTGAGGTAAGAGAGTGGTCTAGCTGATTACAAGGGTAGAGGCCAGTGGGAAGTGTGATGCCTCAATGGGAATCAGTAATACACATTCCCATGACAGGATGCCAACACACAACTGCACCCACACACTCAGGTATTGACACACATGTATTCAGTGACACTGTAACACACACACACACACACACACACACACACACACACACACACACACACACACACACACACACACACTCATGGCTTCACCGACACAGTAACACACACTCGCACACAGTTGCTACTGGTGGGATGAGGACCCCTGCCTATGTGCAAATCATCATTACAGTACTGTGCACCTACATGATGCACCACAGAGAATACACATGTACAGGTAGTCAGTATGGCCTAAGATCGGGGACATCAACACAGATAGTAGAATGCATCACCTGGATGGTGGGAGGGGTCTTATCAGTTCAGTATGGTAACATACATCCTCACCCCAGGGACCAGTCAGCCCTACATACACACACTGTGGCATTCAGTAATTAATACACCTATGTCATGCACATACAGATACCTCACATGTGTGAGATACACGCCCCTGCCTATGTCCTGCTTTCTACATTGCAGTCTGTACAGATGTGTACACTAGTGTACAGGAGAGTGAGTAACAATTGAGATGTATTCCCCCAATACGTGACATATATGGACACACACACAACCACACATGCCAGTACTGTGAATCTCAGACCTGCCTAGCTCATGTTATGTATGTCAGACGTACAGCAGTATTGCATGCATTACAAACTGTACTGATGCTTCCTGTGCCAACAGTGCTGATATATGCACTAGGGACATCATATCTATTAACAGGTGTCAAGTGATTTACCTTCGCTGTCACCCTGACCGCTGTCTAAGTTGTGTGTTATGTCCTTCAATTAATGAAACCATTGCTTACTGGTTACACAGGGTATTGTAGGACCGCTTGTGACACACCTGTGAGCTGTCCACAGCAAACATCCATCTGCAAAGATGCCCCACCACTTAGTTATTTCAACACATCTGTCCATACCTGTGGTACATCTTTCTGTACATTCAGCATATCACCATATACAGTTGGCAATGTTGAGGCTGCATTGCAGCTGCATGATGTACTAGGATACACACCACCTGCATACATCAGCAACTGCACACGCATGTTATCTGAATGCACAACACTACATGTACAGGTGTGTAGGTCCTACAATCCTGACATTTGGTCATGTTTGTAGGCATTGCAATTGGTGGATATGTGTAATGACATACATGACACATGGACTGTTGTATGATATGATGGGTGACCAGTACAGAGGGATGTTACCTCTGTCAACATTGATATCACACCTTATGTACTGTTAGCATTCAGCAGCCATGGACCTACATTCCATGTGCATGTGTGTAATGGCTGTAGCCACCTGTTTGCACAAAGGACTACAACAGCTATGCTATTTACAGGTATGTTGTGTGTGTGGCATGTACATACCCAGGGCAGGTACATGTATGTCATATCCATACATGAGGGTGTGTACTGGTGTACAGCAACAGACATCTGCTAATGGTGGAAAGTACCGAGGGCCCCTGGTATGTGTACAGCTGACCTGGTCACAGACAGTGGTATCATTGCATTGCATAACACATGATGCAACTGTGTCAGTACATGTGTACTCTCTACAGTTGATGTAGAGCTTAGTACAGTACACAGGTCAAGGGTCACATGGTGGTGTACTCGTCTATGTCATACAACATGTATGGTTGCGTGTTGGTGGTCCGAGGGCATGGTGGTGTCTGCAGTTTACATCCTAGAATGCAGCATGTGACACTGTGTCCTGCACATGGCTCATCTGTGATGCCTTTCATGGGGGGACTGGTCAGTACATGTGAGTGGCCTTTATGTATGTGGGTACACCACCTGGAGTGGTCCGTACCTGTGTTATGGCCCACATGTCTGGTTCTGAGGTATATGGTGGTAGTGCTAGGTTCTGAGGTATATGGTGGTAGTGCTATTGTGCACTACAGAGACATCAGCCAGGTGTTCCTCACTGCACAGATGTCAGTACTCCCCATTGTTGGATCTACAGTGACCAGCTGTGAATATGGATGCTACACATCTAGCACTGGTTAGCATAAGAAAACAATGCAGTTGTCCTGTAGGTGTATGGGAGTTAACCTGTGTTTAGGACATTTGCCTTGGAATGGCACTGTGTGGGCAGATGCGACTTGGGTAATATCCACACTCCCTTGTATCATGGATGCATGTGATATGTGACAAAGGCCTGCCTACTGTCAGCCATGTCATCCCAGAATGACAGCTGATGTTGTGTAAAAGACCAGTGTCAAATATATGTAGAGCAGCGTTCCCACTAACAATGACAACTACTAACACCAGAGCCCATTACAATGTGTTCTTTACATCTACCTGTAATAGCATGGCCACTGTGGCCCTCGTGTTTAGCATCAGAGTGCATCCCAGTCAGCCCTGTGCTACTAGGAGTATGAGCATGCCCAGTATATCCTTGTGTAGATGGACACATAGTAGTGCATTCCGACCAGCCCTGTGCTACTAAGTGTGTGAGCATGCCCCCTGTGCTACTAAGTGTATGAGCATGCCCAGTATATCCTTGTGTAGATGGACACATAGTGCATTCTGAACAGCCCTGTGCTACTAAGTGTGTGAGCATGCCCAGTGACACCTTGTGTCAGTTATGTGCCTCTGTGTATGGGCATGGCCATTGTAACCCTGTATAGTGGTAGTAGTCGTCCATTCCACAGATGGGCATACTCCAGGTCAGGATGGATTCCTACTTTAAACACACAGGTTCACAGGTATGTACATCTTAACTGCCAGCATCCCTGTTGATGTCCACATTCCCAGATGGTCATAATGACAGCCTTGACATGTGTAGTCTGTGTGGCGCGATTCGTAAGTATGTAGTATTGTAATAGTAATCTGTAAATAGGCAGGTGTTCTGTACTCGACACTGGTGTGTGTGTGTGTGTGTGTGTGTGTGTGTGTGTGTGTGTGTGTGTGTGTGTGTGTGTGTGTGTGTGTCTGTCCCCGTTTGCCGGTGGACTCTAAATTGCTTTTAGACTGCTCACACTCCATACATTTCTTATACCCACCATTAGCAAGGCCAATGATGTCACCCATCTACAAATACACCTCTGGGAGTGCTGTGTCCCAATAATCTTGGTAACATGTTCTGTAACTCCGTAATGCTGTAGTGTAATAAAGTAGTTAGGTTGGTGTTCTAGTCCAACACTTGCTGTGTGTGTGTCCCTGTTTGCCCGAGGACTGAGTACTGCTTTTATACTGCTCACACTCCATACATTTCTTATACCCACCATTATCAAGGCCGATGATGTCACCCATCTACAAATACACCTCTGGGAGTGCTGCGTCCCAGTAATCTCAGTAGTGCGTTCTGTAACTGCATAATGCAGTAGTGTAATAAAGTAGTAAGGGTGGTGTTCTAGTCCCACACTTGCCTTGTGTGTGTCCCCATTTGCCTGAGGACTGAGTAATGCTTTTATACTGCTCACACTCCATACATTTCTTTTATCCACCGTTATCAAGGCCGATGATGTCACCCATCTACAAATACACCTATGGGAGTGCTGTGTTCCAGTAATCTCGGTAGTGCTTTCTGTAACTGCATAATGCTGTAGTGTAATAAAGTAGGGAGGGCAGTGTTCTAATCCCACACTTGCCGTGTGTGTGTGTGTGTCCCCATTTGCCTGAGGACTGAGTAATGCTTTTATACTGCTCACGCTCCATACATTTCTTATACCCACCGTTATCAAGGCTGATGATGACACCCATCTACAAATACACCTCTGGGAGTGCTGTGTCCCAGTAATCTCGGTAGCACGTTCTGTAACTGCATAATGCTGTCGTGTAATAAAGTAGTTAGGTTGGTGTTCTAGTCCCGCACTTGCTGTGTGTGTGTGTGTCCCTGAGGACTGAGCAATACTTTTATACTGCTCACGCTCCATACATTTCTTATACCCACCGTTATCAAGGCCAATGATGTCATCCATCTACAAATACACCTCTGGGAGTGCTGTGTCCCAATATTCTCGGTAGCGCATTCTATAACTGCGTAATGCTGTAGTGTAATAAAATAATTATGTTGGTGTTCTAGTCCCACACTTGCCATGTGTGTGTGTGTCCCCATTTGCCTGTGGACTGACTAATGCTTTTATACTGCTCACGCTCCATACATTTCTTATACCTACCGTTATCAAGACCAATGATGTCACCCATCTACAAATACACCTCTGGGAGTGCTGTGCCCCAGAAATCTTGGTAGCACATTCTATAACTGTGTAATGCTGTAGTGTAATAAAGTAGTTTAGGTTGGTGTTCTAGTCCCACACTTGCTGTGTGTGTGTGTCTCTGTTTGCCTGAGGACTAAGTAATGCTTTTATACTGCTCACGCTCCATACATTTCTTATACCCACCCTTATCAAAGCCGATGATGTCACTCATCTAAAAATACACCTCTGGGACTGCTGTGTCCCAGTAATCTCGGTCGCGCATTCTGTAACTGCGTAATGCAGTAGTGTAATAAAGTAGTTAGGTCAGTGTTCTTGTCCCATACTTGCCGTGTGTGTCCGTCCCTGTTTGCCTGAGAACTGAGTAATGCTTTTATACGGCTCACGCTCCATACATTTCTTATACCCACCGTTATCAAAGCCGATGTTATCACCCATCAACAAATACACCTCTGGGAGTGCTGTGAACCAGTAATCTCGGTTGCGCATTCTGTAACTGCGTAATGCAGTAGTGTAATAAAGTAGTTAGGTTGGTGTTCTAGTCCCACACTTGCCCTGTGTGTGTGTGTGTCCCCGTTTGCCTAAGGACTGAGTAATGCATTTATACTGCTCACGCTAAACACATTTCTTATACCCACCGTTATCAAGGCCGGTGATGTCACCCATCTACAAATACACCTCTGGGAGTATTGTATCCCAGTAATCTTGGTAGCGCTTTCTGTAACTGCATAATGCTGTAGTGTAATAAAGTAGTTAGTTCAGTGTTCTAATCCCACACTTGTCGTGTGTGTGTGCATGTGTCCCTGAGGACTGAGTAATGCTTTTATACTGCACACACTCCATACATTTCTTATACCCACTGTTATCATGGCTGATGATGGCACTCATCTACAAATACACCTCTGGGAGTGCTGTGTCCCAGTAATCTCGGTAGCGCATTCTGTAACTGCATAATGCTGTAGTGTAATAAAGTAGTAAGGTTGGCGTTTTAGTTCCACACTTGCCATGTGTGTGTCCCCATTTGCCTGAGGAATGAGTAATGCTTTTATACTGCTCACGCTCCATACATTTCTTATACCCACCGTTATCAAGTCCGATGATGTCACCTATCTACAAATGCACCTCTGGGAGTGCTGTGTCCCAATAATCTCGGTAGTGGATTTTGTAACTGCATAATGCTGTAGTGTAATAACATAATTAGGTCAGTGTTCTAGTACCACACTTGCCATGTGTGTGTGTGTGTGTGTGTGTGTGTGTGTGTGTGTGTGTGTGTGTGTGTGTGTCCCTGTTTGCCTGAGGACTGAGTAATGCTGTAGTGTAATAACATAATTAGGTCAGTGTTCTAGTCCCACACTTGCCATGTGTGTGTGTGTGTCCCTGTTTGCCTGAGGACTGAGTAATGCTTTTATACTGCTCACACTCCATACATTTCTTATATCCACAGTTATCAAGGCCAATGATGTCACCCATCTACAAATACACCTCTGGGAGTGCTGTGTCCCAGTAATCTCAGTTGTGCGTTCTGTAACTGCATAATGCTGTAGTGTAATAAAGTATGAAGGTTGGTGTTCTAGTTCCACACTTGCCGTCTGTGTGTCCCCATTTGCCTGAGGACTGAGTAATGCTTTTATACTGCTCATGCTTCATACATTTCTTATACCCACCTTTATCAAGGCCGATTATGTCTCCCATCTACAAATACACCACTGGGAGTGCTGTGTTCCAGTAATCTCGGTAGTGCTTTCTGTAACTGCATAATGCTGTAGTGTAATAAAGTAGGCAGATCAGTGTTCTAATCCCCCACTTGCCGTGTGTGTCCCCGTTTGCCTGAGGACTGAGTAATGCTTTTATACTGCTCATGCTCCATACATTTCTTATATCCACCATTATCAAGGCTGATGATGACACCTATCTATAAATACACCTCTAGGATTGCTGTGTCCCAGTAATCTCAGTAGCACGTTCTGTAACTGCGTAATGTTGTCATGCAATAAAGTAGTTAGGTTGGTGTTCTAGTCCTACACTTGCTGTGCGTGTGTGTGTGTGTCCCCATTTGCCTGAGGACTAAGCAATGCTTTTATACTGCTCACGCTTCATACATTTCTTATACCCACCTTTATCAAGGCCGATTATGTCTCCCATCTACAAATACACCACTGGGAGTGCTGTGTTCCAGTAATCTCGGTAGTGCTTTCTGTAACTGCATAATGCTGTAGTGTAATAAAGTAGGCAGGTCAGTGTTTTAATCCCCCACTTGCTGTGTGTGTCCCCATTTGCCTGAGGACTGTGTAATGCTTTTATACTGCTCACGCTCCATACATTTCTTATACCCACCGTTATCAAGGCTGATGATGACACCCATCTACAAATACACCTCTGGGAGTGCTGTGTCCCAGTAATCTCGGTAGCACGTTCTATAACTGCGTAATGCTGTCATGTAATAAAGTAGTTAGGTTGGTGTTCTAGTCCTACACTTGCTGTGTGTGTGTGTCCCTGTTTGCCTGAGGACTGAGTAATGCTTTTATACTGCTCACACTCCATACATTTCTTATACCCACCGTTATCAAGGCCGATGATGTCACCCATCGACAAATGCACCTCTGGGAGTGCTGTGTCCCAGTAATCTCAGTAGTGCATTCTGTAACTGCATAATGCTGTAGTGTAATAAAGTAGTAAGGTTGGCGTTTTAGTTCCACACTTGCCATGTGTGTGTCCCCATTTGCCTGAGGAATGAGTAATGCTTTTATACTGCTCACGCTCCATACATTTCTTATACCCGCCGTTATCAAGGCAGATTATGTCTCCCATCTACAAATACACCTCTGGGAGTGCTGTGTTCCAGTAATCTCAGTAGAGCTTTCTGTAACTGCATAATGCTGTAGTGTAATAAAGTAGGTAGGTCAGTGTTCTAATCCCCCACTTGCCGTGTGTGTCCCCGTTTGCCTGAGGACTGAGTAATGCTTTTATACTGCTCATGCTCCATACATTTCTTATACCCGCCGTTATCAAGGCTGATGATGACACCCATCTACAAATACACCTCTGGGAGTGCTGTGTCCCAGTAATCTCAGTAGCACGTTCTGTAACTGCGTAATGCTGTCATGCAATAAAGTAGTTAGGTTGGTGTTCTAGTCCTACACTTGCTGTGCATGTGTGTGTGTGTGTCCCATTTGCCTGAGGACTAAGCAATGCTTTTATACTGCTCACGCTCCATACATTTCTTATACCCACCGTTATCAAGGCCGATGATGTCACCCATCTACAAATACACCTCTGGGAGTGCTGTGTCCCAGTAATCTCAGTAGTGCATTCTGTAACTGCATAATGCTGTAGTGTAATAAAGTAGTAAGGTTGGTGTTTTAGTTCCACACTTGCCATGTGTGTGTCCCCATTTGCCTGAGGACTGAGTAATGCTTTTATACCGCTCACGCTCCATACATTTCTTATACCCGCCGTTATCAAGGCCGATTATGTCGCCCATCTACAAATACACCTCTGGGAGTGCTGTGTTCCAGTAATCTCAGTAGAGCTTTCTGTAACTGCATAATGCTGTAGTGTAATAAAGTAGGTAGGTCAGTGTTCTAATCCCCTACTTGCCGTGTGTGTCCCCGTTTGCCTGAGGACTGAGTAATGCTTTTATACTGCTCATGCTCCATACATTTCTTATATCCACCATTATCAAGGCTGATGATGACACCCATCTATAAATACACCTCTGGGAGTGCTGTGTTCCAGTAATCTCAGTAGCACGTTCTGTAACTGCGTAATGCTGTCATGCAATAAAGTAGTTAGGTTGGTGTTCTAGTCCTACATTTGCTGTGTGTGTGTGTGTCCATTTGCCTGAGGACTAAGCAATGCTTTTATACTGCTCACGCTCCATACATTTCTTATACCCACCGTTATCAAGGCCAATGATGTCACCCATCTACAAATACACCTCTGGGAGTGCTGTGTCCTAATAATTTCAGTAGCGCATTCTGTAACTGCATAATGCTGTAGTGTAATAAAATAATTATGTTGGTGTTCTAGTGCCATGTGTGTGTGTGTGTGTGTGTGTGTCCCTGTTTGCTTGTGGACTGACTAATGCTTTTATACTGCTCATGCTCCATACATTTCTTATACCTACTGTTATCAAGGCCAATGATGTCACCCATCTACAAATACACCTCTGGGAGTGCTGTCTCCCAGAAATCTTGGTAGCACATTCTATAACTGCGTAATGCTGTAGTGTAAAAAAAGTAGTTAGGTTGGTGTTCTAGTCCCACACTCGCTGTGTGTGTGTGTCCCAGTTTGCCTGATGACTGAGTAATGCTTTTATACTGCTCACGCTCCATACATTTCTTATACCCACCGTTATCAAAGCCGATGATGTCACCCATCTACAAAATCACCTCTGGGAGTGCTGTGTCCCAGTAATCTTGGTCGCGCATTCTGTAACTGCGTAATGCAGTAGTGTAATAAAGTAGTCAGGTCAGTGTTCTAGTCCCACACTTGCCATGTGTGTGTGTGTCCCCCCGTTTGCCTGAGGACTGAGTAATGTGTTTATACTGCTCACGCTTCATACATTTCTTATACCCACTGTTATCAAAGCCGATGATGTCACCCATCTACAAATACACCTCTGGGAGTGCTGTATCCCAGTAATCTCGATAGCGCTTTCCAGTGGCGGCTGGTGACTTCAAATCACAGGGGGGCTGCAGGAGACGCTGAATGGGTGGGGTCAATGGGAAGGGGTGTGGTCAACCATAAAGGGGAGGAGCTATGCACAAAACCACAAAAAAATAACTTTAATTAAATACACTGCCCTGGGTGGCAAACCATCATTATGAAAGTCCAATCAAGACAAAAATAAGTGTAGAAGAATAAAAATATTTCAATGCATTGGCTGCATGACAGCTTACTTAATATCTAGATGGAAACAAAAGGTTGTGAGGCATGAAAAAATAAATTACTTTTTAAATACATTACTGGAATGCCAGTCAAAATCAAGTATAAGAAAAACCAGAAGCACTCAACTCAAACCACTTCTCCTTGCACTGCAGTTCTAATTATAATATATTTAGCTTTATTAAAGTACCAAGCAACATGCTGAAAGTAGAAATCTATGTGATGCCCCCACTTGTAAAAATGTTTCTTATCCAAAAAGACCTGCTGCCTGACAACTTGTTTCATGGGGAAAACATGATAAAAGTAAAAAATGAAAAGCAAGCAAGAAACAAGCTCAAGATACATTGCTTAAAGGATTACTGTACAGGTTATGGACCACACATGATTGGCATTCTGTTTAGTTTACGGGTAAAGTCTGTAGAGATGACTGGAAGTCTCCAACAAGTGTAATGAGCTTTTTAAAATAATGGAATCCTGTCCTTTAATACCCAAGGCTTATACATTATCTAGTCAAGTATTCTCTGCATGGCAACAACAGAAAGGCTTTCAATGTTGGCAATTCTTTAACAGTATGCTTATTAAAGCTTACTTGCATCTTACGATGTCAGACAAGCTTACCTTATGGTCATTAAAGCATTGCTACTTAAACACAGAGCAACAGGCACTTTGAGTAATAAGCATAAATCTGAGTAATAAGCATAAATCAACAGTTCAAAAATATGACAGAAACCAGACCATTCTGCAAAATCAAGGACAGATGAAAAGCCACTGTAGTACTTATGCAGTGTGTCCTCCCCATCCAAGGTAGATACAACTACTCCTTGCCTTGCTTGGACACATCCAGAGTCACTACATGGGGGTGGAGGGTGCAACAAGCATGTCACAATTTGAAATCTCTCTGGCTGACTGTGATGGCCCTGACACATTTGTCATACCTCTCAACCTCAAGAGCAAGAAATCTGGACAAAGCCATACACAGAAGTGGGACAAAGGCACAACAATAAGGACAATTTTTAAATATTGCTCTAATAAACTTAGAAAGATAATAGAATAGGTCTTGCATTAGTATGAATTTTCAGAAGGGTATAAAATCTGAAACTCAAATGTCTGTCATTTTCTAACTTCAGTCTTTAGTGATTTGTCACTAATTTGCCAAAAAACACAATTTTATGAAAAATGGACCAAAATGTGATGCAAAATATAAAATAGACACACAATACAGCTTCTACCTGTCAAAGAAGGGACACTTTAATATTAGTACTGCTACCTTGAGCAGCTGACAAAATAAAAGAATCTACATGCATTTCAAGTAATCTATAACTTTGATTATTACAGTTATTTCTTAATTGTAAACCCTCCATGTTTTCTTCCAAAATTGCTATTTTTGGAGGGATTATTAGGGGAAGAGCAACATTTTGAGCCAAAACTTGGGGACAGTTGAGAGGTTGGCTATGCCTAATTCTATAAAGCAATTTATTTGCATGTACCTCTCAACCTGTTAATGCAGTAAATCTGAACAAGGCCAAATATATTGGGGGCACATATAAACAGTACTAAAAATTGCTCTTGTATAAATTGAGACAGTTGATAGAACGGCTCTTACTTTAACATGCATTTTATGAAGGTTATGAAGTCTGAAACTTATTTAGTGACTTCTGGCAAATCATTTAGGAATTAAAACTACAAATTTTATGAACAACAAACAAAAATAAGAAGCAAAAATCTATTCATTCTTTGAAAATCTGGACAGTTGGGAGGTATAGTTCAGCTGGGCCTGTCTGAGTTTGCTGCCTCCCCCTCCTGACAAAATAATGGTTGAACTGGAGCCTCTGCAGCCATTCCAATTAACCATTACTTGGCTATTTCACTCCATTTACCATAAACACTAATGTGCATACTGCTTTACTTCAATGATTGGACTTCATTTGAAAGTTTTATTTTGTATTTTACAGCACAAACATTAAGTCATCTGTTAAACAAAGCAATGCAGTCTCACAATGAAAACTTAGCATTAAAACTTCTCTGCCCTTGAAACTCACATTCATTGAAACAGCATTGAAACCCACATTCAAAGAAAATACATTTTGCCAGTGGCAGATAAAGATTAATTTTGGGCTGTTTTGAATCATAGGCCCCTTGCATATGAAACATACATGTGCTCTTTGATACACCTTCCTCATTGTACTAAAATTATATTCCTTGTACAATACAGTACACTTGTTAGAGGGTGTTTTAAATTTGTTTTGAACATTTTTCCAGTAAGCAATGAAACAAAACATATGCACCCATAATGGCAAACTGCCCAGTTGAGAACATTTATCATAAAAAGTCTACTCAGACTTCCACAGTCCACCATTATTAGTAAATATACACAATTCTACAGTCCACCATTATTAGTAAATATGCACAATTCCACAGTCCACCATTATTAGTAAATATGCACAATTCTACAGTCCACCATTATCAGTAAATATGCACAATTCTACAGTGCACCTTTATCAGTAAATATGCACAATTCTACAGTCCATATTCAGTGAAATCAGTTCTTGCCATAGCTGTCAACCTTAGCACAAAAACCTGGACGAAGCCAATAATGGGGGAATACAGTCCCAAAAATAGGGACAAATTTAAAATATTCATCTTAAACTTAGAAAATTGCTAGTAAAAAAGGTTGTGCTACTATGTATTCTGAAGAACATGAAGTTTGAAATTCAAATGCCGATCAATTTTACTGCGGACAGAACAAAAACAATTTTCAGCAGAGACGCAGGGATTAATACTGCAAGCACGTCTTTGTAAAATGGCAGGGCACCAGAGCAAATCCACACAAACACAGGGAGGAGATGCAGACTCCACACAGAAGCCACCCCAACCAAGAATCAAACCAGAAAACCTACAGCTGTGAGGCAACAATACTACCACTGCACCATCAAATCTGCAAGGAATTAAACATTCAGAAACCTGAAGTCTGAAATTCAAATGCCGGTCAATTTTACTGCAGACAGAACAAAAACAATTTTCAGCAGAGACGCAGGGATTAATACTGCAGACACGTCTTTGTAAAATGGCAGGGCACCAGAGCAAATCCACACAAACACAGGGAAGAGATGCAGACTCCACACAGAAGCCAACCCAAACAAGAATCAAACCAGAAAAACCTATAACTGTGAGGCAACAATACTACCACTGCACCATCAATTCTGCAAGGATTTAAACATTCAGAAACCTGAAGTCTGAAATTCAAATGCCAGTCAATTTTACTGCGGACAGAACAAAAACAATTTTCAGCAGAGACGCAGGGATTAATACTGCAGACACGTCTTTGTAAAATGGCAGGGCACCAGAACAAATCCACACAAACACAGGGAGGAGATGCAGACTCCACACAGAAGCCACCCCAACCAAGAATCAAACCAGAAAACCTATAGCTGTGAGGCAACAATACTACCACTGGACCATCAAATCTGCAAGGAATTAAACATTCAGAAACCTGAAGTCTGAAATTCAAATGCCGGTCAATTTTACTGCAACAGAACAAAAACAATTTTCAGCAGAGACGCAGGGATTAATACTGCAGACACATCTTTGTAAAATGGCAGGGCACCAGAGCAAACCCACACAAACACAGAGAGGAGATGCAGACACTACACAGAAGCCACCCCAACCAAGAATCAAACCAGAAAACCTATAGCTGTGAGGCAACAATACTACCACTGCACCATGAAATCTGCAAGGAATTAAGCATTCAGAAACCTGAAGTCTGAAATTCAAATGCCGGTCAATTTTACTGCGGACAGAACAAAAACAATTTTCAGCAGAGACGCAGGGATTAATACTGCAGACACGTCTTTGTAAAATGGCAGGGCACCAGAGCAAATCCACACAAACACAGGGAGGAGATGCAGACTCCACACAGAAGCCACCCCAACCAAGAATCAAACGAGAAAACCTATAGCTGTGAGGCAACAATACTACCACTGCACCATCAAATCTGTGAGGAATTAAACATTCAGAAACCTGAAGTTTGAAATTCAAATGCCTGTCAATTTTATTTAACATTTGTTAATCAGGGCAGTCTGACTTGGAACAAAAAAACAATTTTCAGCAGAGGCCCAGGAAGAAATAATGCAGACATGTCTTTGTAACATGGGAGGACACAAAAGCAAACACACACAAACACAGGGAGAAGATACGGACCCCACAAAGAAGGAACCCCAGCCAAGAATCAAACCTGAGAACCTACAGTTGTGAGGCAACAATGCTACTACTACACCATCAAATATCAAGCATTGCAGCATCTACAAACCACAGATATTATGAGGAACAGCTCAGATCAAATATGAGGCAAAAATCTGCAATTTTTTTCCAAATGGTGGTGGGTAGGGAACTCAAGTCTTTAACACCTGCATACAGGGTACAGGGTTCAAGCCTGAGGTATTCCCTATCACACCACCATGAGCACCTGGGGCATTTTCACACACACCCCCCCTCCGGTTGCAAACACATACACAACTCCAGTTACAAGCACCAGCAAACACATACACAACTCCAGTTACAAGCACCAACACATAAAGTAAAATGCACCATACACTTACCTGTCTGTTCTCCATACCTTATCCTGCCCGCGCAATACTCACAAAGACCCGCGAGATCCCAGTAAAGCTCCTTCCCGATGACGAGATCCCAAGCTCCCTCCCGAGAGTGTTCTGGCTGTTGCTGCTGCAGTCCGGATGCAATGTATCCTCTCAGCGTGTCTGTGCACTTTAAAAGTGCACAGACGTCTCCTTGCATCCCTCTATGGGTCCTGCCGGACTGCCTTGAGCATGCGCATAGACCGATGGTAGTCGGGACTACTGCGCATGCGCGAAGTAATTTTTTTTTGTTTGTTTTCTTTTTTAATTTGAAGGGGCTGCAGTCCGGCAGCCCGATGCCACGAGCCGCCCCTGGCGCTTTCTGTAACTGCATAATGCTGTAGTGTAAAAAAAGTAGTTAGTTCGGTGCTCTAATCCCACACTTGCCATGTGTGTGTGCATGTGTCCCCGTTTGCCTGAGGACTGAGTAATGCTTTTATACTGCTCACGCTCCATACATTTCTTATGCCCACCGTTATCACGGCTGATGATGACACTCATCTACAAATACACCTCTGGGAGTGCTGTGTCCCAGTAATCTCGGTAGCATGTTCTGTAACTGCATAATGCTGTATTGTAATAAAGTAGTTAGGTTGGTGTTCTAGTCCCACACTTGCTGTGTGTGTCCCCGTTTGCTGAGGACTGAGTAATGCTTTTATACTGCTCACACTCCATACATTTCTTATACCCACCGTTATCAAGGCCGATGATGTCACCCATCTACAAATACACCTCTGGGAGTGCTGTGTCCCAATAATCTCGGTCACGCATTCTGTAACTGCATAATGCTGTAGTGTAATAACATAATTAGGTTGGTGTTCTAGTCCCACACTTGCCATGTGTGTGTCCCTGTTTGCCTGAGGACTGAGTAATGCTTTTATACTGCTCACGCTCCATACATTTCTTATACCCACTGTTATCAAGGCCAATGATGTCACCCATGTACAAATACACCTCTGGGAGTGCTGCGTCCCAGAAATCTTGGTAGCATGTTCTATAACTGCGTAATGCTGTAGTGTAATAAAGTAGTTAGGTTGGTGTTCTAGTCCCACACTTGCTGTGTGTGTGTGTCCCTGAGGACTGAGTAATGCTTTTATACTGCTCACGCTCCATACATTTCTTATACCCACTGTTATCAAAGCCGATGATGTCGCCCATCTACAAATACACCTCTGGGAGTGCTGTGTCCCAGTAATCTCGGTAGCGCTTTCTGTAACTGCATAATGCTGTAGTGTAAAAAAGTAGTTAGTTCGGTGCTCTAATCCCACACTTGCCATGTGTGTGTGTGTGTGTGTGTGTGTCCCCATTTGCCTGAGGACTGAGTAATGCTTTTATACTGCTCACGCTCCATACATTTCTTATACCCGCCGTTATCAAGGCCGATTATGTTGCCCATCTACAAATACACCTCTGGGAGTGCTGTGTTCCAGTAATCTCAGTAGAGCTTTCTGTAACTGCATAATGCTGTAGTGTAATAAAGTAGGTAGGTCAGTGTTCTAATCCCCTACTTGCCGTGTGTGTCCCCGTTTGCCTGAGGACTGAGTAATGCTTTTATACTGCTCATGCTCCATACATTTCTTATATCCACCATTATCAAGGCTGATGATGACACCCATCTATAAATACACCTCTGGGAGTGCTGTGTTCCAGTAATCTCAGTAGCATGTTCTGTAACTGCGTAATTGCTGTCATGCAATAAATTAGTTAGGTTGGTGTTCTAGTCCTACACTTGCTGTGCGTGTGTGTGTGTGTCCCCATTTGCCTGAGGACTAAACAATGCTTTTATACTGCTCACGCTCCATACATTTCTTATACCCACCGTTATCAAGGCCAATGATGTCACCCATCTACAAATACACCTCTGGGAGTGCTGTGTCCTAATAATATCAGTAGCGCATTCTGTAACTGCGTAATGCTGTAGTGTAATAAAATAATTATGTTGGTATTCTAGTCCCACACATGCCATCTGTGTGTGTGTCCCTGTTTCCTGTGGACTGACTAATGCTTTTATACTGCTCACGCTACATACAATTCTTATACCTACCGTTATCAAGGCCAATGATGTCACCCATCTACAAATACACCTCTGGGAGTGCTGTGTCCCAGAAATCTTGGTAGCACATTCTATAACTGCGTAATGCTGTAGTGTAATAAAGTAGTTAGGTTGGTGTTCTAGTCCCACACTCGCCGTGTGTGTGTTTGCCTGAAGACTGAGTAATGCTTTTATACTGCTCACGCTCCATACATTTCTTATACCCACCGTTATCAAAGCCAATGATGTCACCCATCTACAAATACACCTCTGGGAGTGCTGTGTCCCAGTAATCTCGGTAGCACGTTCTGAAACTGCATAATGCTGTATTGTAATAAAGTAGTTAGGTCAGTGTTCTAGTCCCACACTTTCTGTGTGTGTTCCCGTTTGCTGAGGACTGAGTAATGCTTTTATACTGCTCACACTCCATACATTTCTTATACCCACCGTTATCAAGGCTGATGATGTCACCCATCTACAAATACACCTCTGGGAGTGCTGTTTCCCAATAATCTCGGTTGTACATTCTGTAACTGCATAATGCTGTAGTGTAATAACATAATTAGGTCGGTGTTCTAGTCCCACACTTGCCATGTGTGTGTCCCTGTTTGCCTGAGGACTGAGTAATGCTTTTATACTGCTCACGCTCCATACATTTCTTATACCCACTGTTATCAAGGCCAATGATGTCACCCATGTACAAATACACCTCTGGGAGTGCTGCGTCCCAGAAATCTTGGTAGCATGTTCTATAACTGCATAATGCTGTAGTGTAATAAAGTAGTTAGGGTGGTGTTCTAGTCCCACACTTGCTGTGTGTGTGTGTCCCTGAGGACTGAGTAATGCTTTTATACTGCTCACGCTCCATACATTTCTTATACCCACCGTCATCAAAGCCGATGATGTCGCCCATCTACAAATACACCTCTGGGAGTGCTGTGTCCCAGTAATCTCGGTAGTGCTTTCTGTAACTGCATAATGTTGTAGTGTAAAAAAGTAGTTAGTTCGGTGCTTTAATCCCACACTTGCCATGTGTGTGTGTGTGTGTGTGTGTGTGTGTCCCTGTTTGCCTGAGGACTGAGTAATGCTTTTATACTGCTCACGCTCCATACATTTCTTATACCCACCGTTATCAAAGCCAGTGATGTCACCCATCTACAAATACATCTCTGGGAGTGCTGTGTCCCAGTAATCTCAGTCGCACATTCTGTAACTGCGTAATGCAGTAGTGTACTAAAGTAGTTAGGTCAGTGTTCTAGTCCCACACTTGCCCTGTGTGTGTTTCCCCAGTTGCCTGAGGACTGAGTAATGCTTTTATACTGCTCACACTCCATACATTTCTTATACCCACCGTTATCAAGGCCGATGATGTCACCCATCGACAAATGCACCTCTGGGAGTCATGTGTCCCAGTAATCTCGGTAGCACATTCTGTAACTGTGTAATGCTGTAGTGTAATAAAGTAGTTAGGTCGGTGTTCTAGTCCCACATTTGCTCTGTGTGTGTTCCCGTTTGCCTGAGGACTGAGTATTTCTTTGATACTGCTCACGCTCCATACATTTCTTATTCCCACAGTTATCAAGGCCGATGATGTCACCCATCTACAAATACACCTCTGGGAGTGCTGTGTCCCAGTAATCTCGGTAGTGCTTTCTGTAACTGCATAATGTTGTAGTGTAAAAAAGTAGTTAGTTCGGTGCTTTAATCCCACACTTGCCATGTGTGTGTGTGTGTGTGTGTGTGTCCCTGTTTGCCTGAGGACTGAGTAATGCTTTTATACTGCTCACGCTCCATACATTTCTTATACCCACCGTTATCAAAGCCAATGATGTCACCCATCTACAAGTACACCTCTGGGAATGCTGTATCCCAATAATCATGGTAGCATGTTCTGTAACTGCCTAATGCTATAGTGTGATAAAGTATTTATGTCGGTGTTCTAATACCAGACATGCCAACTGTGTGTGTGTGTTTGCCTGCATGAGACAATTACAGTGTTTTATAGTACTTGTTGTGTGTTGCTGCAGTGTGATACAGTAGGGGTTTGTATACAGGACATGGCAAGTGTGTGTTTGTCTGTCAGAGCCTGTGTATAGGTGGCTGTGATTGTCTTACCATTGGACATGTTTGGGAGAGGGTTTTGTAGTTTTCCTATATAGTATCTGTCTTATGACACATTGGCCACATGGAGTACAGCTGTCAGTCAGCCACAGCACTGTGTTGGCAAGCCATACCCATACATCTGGCAAAAGGGCTGGTGTACTAAGTATGCAGCCCTACTAGTACCCGGTATATGTCCCGCACCCATGTGCCATGCACATACAACCTTGCCTAGGATATCCCACTATGTTGCTAGTAACATGCACATTGAGGACAGATAGTAGGCATGGTGTGACCGCAGTGGCCTGCAGAAGACATGGCATCCTGTACAGCAGTACAATAGGCACATATATGCAGACATTGTGCCTTCACTATGTTCCACACTGAATGGCTGCAACATATGTGGTGCCATCATATGTGATCCACTAAGGCCAGACAATGCTGTACACATGTGCCCTGTATGGACCCATGCCACTGACACCAAGGAATACCTGTCCATTCTATCCATGCAGGTGCAGGGCTGACCTGCTCATTATAAGCAGATTTCACCACACGAGGCCAGTATTGGCATATCGGGGTATAACAGGCTGTGTACACTACATGTGTCTGCCAAACCAGGTACACCTGTACATGTCACTGTACAGTATTGTGGGACATGCACATCCCAGGCAATGTCCATGTGAAGGACTATCAAACACAGACATGGCATGCATTGCAAAACTATGGCCCTACACATTGGTAACCAGGATGTCAGGCCAGATAATGCAGTACCCATCTGTGTGGGACATTGTAGACACTACACCCCTGCACTGCACACCATTGTTGGGTGATGCAATTGTAAGGATTACCCCGCACCCAGCCTTGTACAGCCATCTTGCACAGCCAAACACTACACACCCATGGAGCAATGCATACCTGCATGACATTACTGGCACCCTGTGTCTGCATGTGGGTTGTGATGCTCCCAACCACAGTCACTCCCAGTATAAACCTCATTGGCATACCAACAGTTGTCAAGCACTTTCATGTGCCCTAGCCCATAAAACCTCCAGATATTCCCTGTGGTGCATGTGGTCCTGTGCATTACTGCAGTGTGGCAAACTAAATAGTTACATTGTGTATTTGCCGCCCTGGCAAAGGTGTCAATGCATGTCCATTAGAGTGTGGTTGTGGTAGCAATGGCATCCGTTCACGTGGACTGACATGTGCCACACCTAATGTATGTCTACTATATCTGTTGCAGATGACACTCACTCACCTACACACATGTTCTTACAGCACTGCAACATGCCGCCTCTGTGCACATGTAGTAACATCATGCACATGTAATAGTAATGAGTAGTCAGGGGTCTGCCCCTGTACTATTCAGCGTGTGGCAGATGATGCTTATGATTAAGTCTCCAAGCCCTTCCCTGGTGTATATTGCCTGTCCTGCACACACACTTTCTGGTGGATGTGAAGGTGTACACCTGCACAGCAGTAGCATGTGTATTGTAGCAGATGGAAATGGTCAGGTGATGGCCTCTGCACCTATTGCAGTCCTCCTCTAACTGATTGCATGTGGTACAGCTGTGATGGTGTTCCCATAGCCATCCGCATGATAGACACAGAACACTATCTAGGGAAACATGTTATTATCCGGCCATGACAGTCGCTGTGAGTGGTACCTGGATGTGGTGTTCTGACATGATATCACAGATATCTGGATGTACCTCAATCATTTTCTACAGTGGGAAATAGCTTAAAGACAGGAGGGTAATGTGCCACACAACTACAGCATGTAAGTGTAGCTATGCTGCATTGAGACTACTACCTGTTTAACATGTGTGTGGTAATGGCTATTCTGCATGTTAAAATACAGACATGACAGTACTCTGTTCATGAGGGAACCCCATCTGTAGGGCCATCTGTGAACAGGTCAGTGTGTGCAACCATTTGTTTCCTGTGTTACACACCGAACACACTTCTGTGCACAGCAGAAGCATGGTGTGGGGATTGCAGACAGTACATGATGATAGGGATGTGTTACTGCCATCGCATCCCTGACTGGACATGTGTCACATGAGACAGTGGTATGACTGACACTGTGTGGGATTCCCAGTGACAAGCCAATGATGGGCAACTGTTCATAGCTGCGGTCACACGTCTACTACACATTGTACAGTTGCCATGCGGTATATATGCATGTGTTGTGCTCCCTCTGCAAATGTATACCATCTGTTGTGCTGGGTTGCTGGAGATATCTATGCATACTGTCGTAGGTAATCCTGTATGCTGTTGTCTATCACTAAGCCATATGTGGGTTTAAAATGCAACACCATAGGCTGAATGGGTTGGTAGGTCCCGGCAGATCTTCCTGTCATACTTCAGCTGACGATGGCACCGGGCACTAGCACATCTGGGGCCCAGCCATTAACATCAACCTCTGTTGGCTCTGCACCACCTTCTGGTGGTACCACCACTGAGAATGGAGCATGTCCCCCTTGGGAGCGGGACCAGATAGGTACATATCTGCTGTTGTGCGGTCCAGGACATGTTGCGTAGGTGGCTCCCTAAGGGGTTACAAAGCCAGATACGGCAGTCCAAGGGCAGAGTGTCACACTTACAGGGTGATGCTGCCCCTCCTGGACAGCCCCCAGCACTGCCTCCTTTGCAGCTGTGTAGGAGCAGTGGCAGGAGACCTCCGTCCCACTGTTCCCGTGGGCTTTTGAATGCCGAAGACCCATCCGCGTCCTGGGTGTACCCCCCACATGTGTCATATACCAACCCTGTATGCTGTCATTTCTGTGCTCCTACCTATCCTCCACAGCCATACCTACACTCCTTCCCCAACTTCTGACCCTCACCTACGGAGACATAAGGCCATTTAGCTCCTAGGACACCATCTGCCCTATATATAGCTGTTCATTACACACATGTGCCCACTGGACACATGAAACCCTTGTAATATGCATCATAACATACTACTGTTATCCTCACCACTGTCCCTCAGGTGCATAGTCATGGTATGTGCATCACTCCTACATGGTCCAGGTACACAAGAGGAGGACGACCCCATTGTACACAAAACACTACCAGTCCCTCTATGGTTACCCCATTTACCTTTATCATGATGATGATGTTGCACGCAGCACATTGCAGGAGTACTGTTCACACATAATGATTGGACAGGTACTGTTGTGTTAATGTACATTACATGCACAGAGTGATGTATACAGCCAATATACAACTGTTTGCGTGTATGACTGACACATGTCTGTCTGAGGGATTCTTGCAATCACATAGAGCAACACCAATACATAATACTGGCATCACTGGTGTTTCCCATTTCATTAATTTGTAATGCTTTGTTGCCACATGGTATGTCCCTGATACATCTCTATATATGTATGTACCTATATGCTGGACATAAGCACTCACATGTACATCTACATGATGGTATACATTCCTATATTGTTGAATGACTGCGCTGTATGATATCCTCTGGTTACAGCCTTATACGCTCAATTAGCTTCTACATTGCTTAATCAATGCAATACTCGCATACTGGTAGGCAAACATGCTTGCACCTGCTCAATCCCGCACTTGCTAATGCACCGGCATTGGTGCTTGCATCTGTCACTCACACCACTGGGTGTGAGCGAGGACCACAGTATTACCTTGTGATGCCTATTACATCTTACTACATGACTCCAGTATCGGGATTGGCCACTCATTAGGCAACGGCATTGCATTCGACTGTACGGAATCAGCGGCCTGTCCAGTGATACAATCATATTTGTGTGTACCTCATACAATGTGCTCCCACCTTGTGATGCCTATTACATCGGAATATATGAATACAGTATCAGAAATGGCTGCCTATTAGGAGACGGCATGGCGTTTGACTGTACGGAATCAGCAGCCTGTTCGGAGAATCATTCATATTCGTGTGTTCCTCTTAGGCATACCTTGTGATGCCTATCACATCGGACTACATGACTACAGTCATAGCCGGCCTTAGGCATAGGCCAACTAAGCGGCTGCCTGGGGTGCTGCTTTAGTGGGTGCACTTTACCAGTATTTATTTGGTGTAGGTAGACCAGGATGGGGGCACTGGGTGGTGTGGTGGGGGGTGCCGTTGTGCCCTCTGCCTAGGGCACCAGTTGACCTAAGGCCACTCCTGACTACAGTATCGGGAATGGCTGCCCATTAGGTGACCGCATGGCATTTGACTGTATGGAATCAGCAGCCTGCCCAGTGAATCATTCATAATTGTGTGTTCCTCTTACAATCTGCTCCCAGCTTGTAATGCCTATCACATCGGACTACATGACTACAGTATCAGGAATGGCTGCCCATTAGGTGATGGCATGGCATTCGACTGTACGGAATCAGCACCCTGTCCAGTGAATTAATCACATTTGTGTGTTCCGCATACACTCTACTCCCATCTGGCTGATACATGAGAACTGAGACCCTGCATTACAAATGAGTAGTTGGGTTGTGGTAGCCACATCCGTCAGACGGGTCATGCTACCGCATACCTATTATAGGTTTGCCACCTTCTCAATTGGCCAAGGTAGGAGTTTAGGGTTACCACCTGTCCCACTTTGCGATGGACAGTGCAAAAATAATCAAGACATAGCACATGTCCAGATTACAGGACATTATTATATTCTACATTTCATTAATAATTGCATACAACAGTTATTTTATATATGACACTTCTATATGTTATGTGAAGTAGCATAAGCAATTCAAATGCAACTAGATTAAGCTTTTATTTGTGCAAATAAGTGTAATCCTGTACTATGCATGGCTGTAGGTATGTTTAGTCCTGGAATGTCTGACATTTCTACAGAACATGTCCCACTCTGGCCATTCGGAAAGGTGGCAACCGTATAGGACCTGTATGTAGAGACGTCAGACTTTGCAAGGCAACACACCCACAGCCAGTAGAAAAGGGTGTACTTCACTGTTTTGCCTAAATAAAAGGTTACTCTTGTAGCATTATAGTTGCTTATACTGTTACATATAACATTTAGGTGTTTCAGAGGAACATAAATGTTTTATGCTACTACTACAGACAATATAGGTAGTCTTTGCCCTAAATCACAGGACATTTGCCTTAATTACAGTTATTATGCAGGACACAACTGCCCACAGGGGAGTGTCCCTCGCAAAGGTGAATAGGTGGTAACCCCAAACCTACTATTCTATCAACTTTCTAAGGTAGTCGGCGGAACATGCGCTTTCTCTCACTATCAGACCTCTCATAGGAATGGGGAAGAATAAACACTGAATCAGGGATACTGCATAACAACCTCAGGGACACATTTAGAAGGTTGGTGCTATTAACCTGACACATTGATGGACACAGAGCACATATGTATTCATACACATTGTCTGAGGTGCATGCAGTTTATGACTCTTACATGTTGTCATTATTCATTACGTGTATTCCGCCACCTTTCCTCCTAATATCACTAGTTCTAGGATGGTTTAGTTGGGACTGTGTTAAGATTCTAATTCGTAATCACGGACGTCCCTGGTAATCGGGGACAGTTCAATGATATGGTCCCTATGTATTCTCCCAATGGTTTATGGACTGTCCAGTAGAT